>NC_067400.1:326096564-326400731 GCF_016432865.1 Antechinus flavipes | reverse complement strand
CTCTCTCTCTCTCTCTCTCTATTTTGTCTCTATTCAGCACGAGGTATTTCTCTGATTTATAGCTGTCTATAGTTCCCAGACATTAAAATAAAAGCTTTCTGAGAAAAGAGATTGTTTCATTCTTTGTACTTACATTCCCTTCATCTCTCACAATATCAAACACATAGTAGGTATTTAATAAATATGTGCTCATTGATTGATATATATTCCATTCACTCTAATCTTCCCCAACCATGTTAAATTCTAATCATACCAGTCTGGGTGACAGTCACCTTCCCCCACTTCTGGCATTTGGGATTCTGTTCCAATTTTCCTTGAGCTTCATAGACTCTTAACAAATACCATGTCTCTTATTTTAATGCATTTTCAAGGTAAGGAAATTAGATTTCTGTATGTGTGACTTCAATGAAAATCATCTATTTTGCTCTGGAACTTACATTTCACTCCAGCTCCTCTGCAAGTGTTAATTCTCCCACTCCTGTATCTGCTCTGAGGAGGGCAAAGTCCAGGGTCAGCAAGCTCATAGTGTCTTGATAATGTCAGATTAGAGAATAACAATCATCCATCTTCTTGGTCATCTATTTATAAATCCATAACTCCATAGCTGCCTCTTAGACTATCATTCAGCATGCCTAATCAATCAGCATTGCACATGTACTGCACAATCACTCTGTCCATATTTTTCTTTCTCTTAATATCCTCCCTGCTTTTGTATACTTTGGCGTATTTTGCCTTTCCACCAGGACTTGTAGCTTTTGGTTTTCAGCATCCTCACCTATTATCAATTGTTCTTTCTTTCCCAAAGCAAACCTCCACTCTTCCCACCCCTAGCAACTATAAAACTATAACAAGTCAGGATTATGTCTCATCAGCCTCTTCACTGACCTTTCCACAATAGGAAAAAGAGAAGGAAAACAATGGAAAGATATGGAGTCCAGCTCCCTTCTACTTCTCTCATTGAAACTTATAGATTCATGACCTTTTTAATAAAAACAAACAAACAAACAAAAAAAAAAACAGACTATTAGGGTTGGAACAGACCTCACCAATAAACTATTTCAGAGGTGTCCAATATATGCCCACATAAGGTCCACAATACTCTACAGTGCAAAATAAAACATAATAGAGAAAACTAACAAAATAAATAAAGCCACAATAAAACATAGATAATATTACATTTTATAACTAAGTCAATATGCAGCTTCCAGTGTTCCTTATGCACAGTTTAGAGGACCATGTCTTTGAGTTTGATACCAGTGACTTATTCTAACATCTCTTATTTTACTATAAAGAGTCTCAGATCCATGAAGTTGTACTTAAGATCTTTTGTGGCCAACAAAAGCAGACAGATTCACCCAAAGATTAGCACATTCCTATGGGAAAGGAATGTCTATTCTTTTGACATTCTCATCCCCTGCCCATACCCATGACTAATAATCAAGGGAATTCCTAAAGTCTTCTAATGTTATCCAGCTCTACCCCTTATCTATGATTGGACTAAACCTAACTCCTCTTGCAAAGGACTGGATTTGTTTTGCCAAAGATTACCCTTTCTTCCCCCAAAACAACCAGAATTCAAATAAGATTTTAAAATTTCAAAAAATGGTCCTATATGTACCTATGTGTCCTATATGTACACACATATACATGCACACACACACGCACACTCATATATATGTGTGTGTGTGTGTGTGTGTGTGTGTATCCCAAATTCCTGTCTTTTTTCCATGCTACTTATGTCAGATAACTTATGTCAGAAAATTATATTATCCATAATCTCTATATAGTCCTACCTTTATGTGTTGTATATGTATATATAGTCCCAACATATTTTGTACCTATATATATGCATATTTATTCTGTATATGCCCACATATGTACTTTTTCTTCCTCATTAGAATATGTTTCTTGTAAATAGAAAATATATCATTAATTAAAGTTATATCCCCATATCTATCACAGGGCTGGGCACATCATAGTCCTTAATAAGTGTTTATCAGTTGATAAATGTGTATATATACAAACACTCACATATGTGAGTACGTGTGTATATATATGTATGTATATATACATGTGATTATAGTATACATATGTATTGCATTTGAACACATGTTCACACATACTTATACATAATATATTGGTATATTGTATGTCTGTATGCATACATGTATATGTGCACATGAGAGGGGGAACCTAATATGCTAAGTCCAGATCTCCATTCCTTATGGACCTTAGCTAAAAGCTGACACTTTATAAACTTTCAGGTAAGACTGAATGGTGGAAGTGAAGGTAACAGATGTGGAATGTGTAAGTTTCAGGATCCATTATTCAAACCTTCACTTGGGGGCTGCAGCTGGGAGTATGAGACATGGAGGTCGTCCATGTCTCCTCCCTCATAGCAGACTGCATATGTAATAATGCCTCTTATTGCTATCGACCAGCTGTTCTCCACCTGACCTAAGATACTCTGAACACCAGGAGTGCCTTTGCTACTGCTACAAGACCAATTAGCAATCTCAGTCTAATGGTGATGGGTGGTAGTGGGTAGTGTTTTAGGGGGTTCCTAACTGTCCACCACCAAATACTTCATCCTTCAGTTTTCTTTCTCACTCTCTAATTATTAGAAGAGTCTCTCTCTGGGATGTATTTTTAAGAATAAAAGATTCCTTAATTAAAAGTAATTTACTTTCTTGTGTAATTATTGTAAATATTGGCTGCGAATGAGAGTTCTCTTTTGTGCCTTGGAAGATCTCAGCTTCCCTTTCTATTAAATCTGATAGCAACAGAACTCACCATGGAAGGATCATAGAACCATAGAACATCAGAGCTGGAAGAAACCTCAGAGATCACCTATTCTAACCTTCTCATTTTGCAGAGAAGAGAACTGAAACCCAGAATTACAAAGAATCCCTTTTTTTATTCACCCAATGTGTGTGTGTGTGTGTGTGTGTGTGTGTGTATATAGTACACCAAGCAGGGTGCCACTTTGGGTGAAACACTGAATTACAGCCAGTCTCTTGGCCCTCCCTCTCAGCTGCAGTCTTGACATGAAGAACTGAATAATGGATTCTGAAGACTGGGTTCTCAGTGGCACTTATTTTCACTTCTATCACTTTGACTGTTTGACATGAAAATTTGGAAAGTATAAGCCTTTGTCTAAGGTCCAAAAGGTAATGTTAAATGAAACTGGAAAGATAGGCTACAGCCAGACTGTGAAGGACTTTATGTGCCAAACATATGAGTTTATATTTTTTCCCCCAGGGTCCTAATGAGCTACAGAAATTTTTGAGCAGAAGAGTACCATCCTTAGACTTATAATGGATTCTGAAGACTGGGTTCTCAGTGGCACTTATTTTCACTTCTATCACTTTGACTGTTTGACATGAAAATTTGGAAAGTATAAGCCTTTGTCTAAGGTCCAAAAGGTAATGTTAAATGAAACTGGAAAGATAGGCTACAGCCAGACTGTGAAGGACTTTATGTGCCAAACATATGAGTTTATATTTTTTCCCCCAGGGTCCTAATGAGCTACAGAAATTTTTGAGCAGAAGAGTACCATCCTTAGACTTATAATCGAAGATTATTTTGACAGATACATGAAGGATGGGATAAAAGGATGGCTTGGTTCCAGTAATGACAGGCTCCTGAAACACATAATAATGAGGGAGTATGAGACATTTAGAGGCAACTCCAATATTCACTGAACATGAAAACAGAATGAAAAGGTAAGAAGGTAGTAGAAGGATCAAGTCAAATTTGGCTTGAGTCATTTTGCCTCCATCCTGTCCTGCTTGTAAGAGCTTCATTCTGGTTCAACTCACTGCTTCTTTTGATTATATTCTTGGATATCCTATATCAAATGTCTGAGAGAAAGGAAGATGGCAGAAAGAAAATGTGCATCATCGCAATTCAGTCCTTCCACCCTGACTATATCTAAGAATCTCCTAAAGGAAAGAATAAGGCTTCCAGAGACAAAAGCCACAGTCATCCATGGAGGAGTAAAGAAGATTTTTGTAAATTCAGTGCTAGAAAGCCAAGAAAGTACAATTTGGGGTAAGGTGAAGAAGGACCATCCTCATCTAGATGGCCTTAAAGAGAATTACCTTTATAGGCAGGTATATAATAGGTCATCACCTTTCTCTGAGGTAAGTAATTAGAATCAGAATGTTTCCCCTAAGTTATAACAGTCAATTTTTGGTTAGGTTAAAGTTCAGGATTTGTTATGGGCCAGAACTCTGAAACACAAGGATTCTTACAAGGTGTTAAATCAGTGAAATTGATAAATACAATGGTTTTCTAGTTTAGCATTGTGCTTAATAGTTCTCTAGTTCAGCACATGTACTTAGTACTTAATATAGTTCTACAAGATTCACACTTATGATAATGTATAAGAGAGCATATAAGCTGGGAGCCTCAACCAGAGTCAGAGCCAGAGAAGACAAATGGACTGGAGGCAGGAGCTCAAACTCTCAGAGCTGGGGAACTTAGAGACAGATTCATTCACTCCATCTCATACCACCTTGGTGGCTAACCTGTCCTCCTTAGCTTCTCTGCTGAAACCAAGACTCCAGAAGACCTCTAAGAAAGCTAGTCTGGGCCCCAGGCAAGGAAACTAGACTGTAAAGGAGATAATAAAGGATTTGGATTTTAACACCTGCTATTCTTGTGGTGATTAATCTGCTGAAAGGAAGGCTGCTCCAAGACCTCCAGAAAACCAACCAGAACATTACAAGAATTCATATGCTTAAAGCTGAAAGAATCCTTAAAAATCATCTGATCCAAATCTACATTTTAATAATAAAGCAACACTGGACTTTGCTAATGAAACAATCAGATAAATTAAGGGATTCACCAAACATATACTAGTAGAAAGTAACAGGATTGATATTCTAGAAGTCCATTTACCTTATCCTTATCCTCAAGATATGTGGACTTTTACTTTTAGCTTACTCTTTCCTAAGTTATTTAGCAAAGCTCCTTAAACACCCCCCCACACACACACACTCCACACAAACACAAACACACTTCTGATTCAGTTCTTTTTTCCTATTTATCCTGTTGTATTTTTTCTTTCCATGTTGTCTTCTCTATTAGACTGTACAGTCCTTGAGGTCAGTCTTATGCTTCTTTTTGCATCCTCAGCTCTTTAAATAGCATGTGGCATATAGTAGGTTTTTTTTTTCTTTATAGAATATTTTTATTAAAGCTTTTTATTTACAAAAAATATGCATGGGTAATTTTTCAACAATGACCCTTGAAAAACCTTCTGTTCCAAATTTTTCCCTCCTTCCCCCTACCCTGTCCCCTAGAAGGCAGGTACTCCGATATATGTTAAATATGTTATAATATATGTTAAATCCAATACATGTATTCATATTTATACAGTTATCTTGCTGCACAATAAAAATCCCATCAAGAAAGTAACATAAAACTGGGAAAAAAAACAAAATGCTATCAAACCACAATAGAAAGAGTGAGAATTCTATGTTGTGGTCCACACTCAGCTCCCACAGTCTTCTCTTTGGGTGTAGATGGCTCAGCTCTCTTCATCACTGAATAATTGGAACTGGTTTGAATCATCTCATTGTTGGAGAGAGCCACATCCATTAGACTTGATCATTGTATAGTTTTGTTATTGCCAGGTATAATGATCTCCTGGTTCTACTCATTTCACTTAGCATCAGTTCATGTAAGTCTCTTCAGACCTCTCTGAAATTATCCTGCTGGTCATTTCTTACAGATAAATAATATTCCATAACATTAATATATCATAATTTATTCAGCCATTCTCCAATTAATGGGCATCCACATGGTTTCCAGTTTCCTGCCACTACAAAGAGGGGTTGCCACAAACATTTTTGCACATGTGGTTCTCTTTCCCTTCTTTAAAATCTCTTTTGGATATAAGCGCAGTAGAAACACTGCACAGTGTGATAAATTTTTGAACACAGTTCCAAATTGCTCTCCAGAATGCTTGGATCTGTTCACAACTCCACCAACAATGTATCAGTGATCCAGTTTTCCCACATCCCCTCTAATATTCGTCATTATCTTTTCCTGTCATCTTAGCCAATCTGAGATATGAGGTGGTATCTCAGAGTTGTCTTAATTTGCATTTCTCTAATCAATAATGATTTGGAGCACCTTTTCATATGACTACAAATGGTTTCAATTTCTTCATCTGAAAATTGTCTGTTCATGTTCTTTGATCGTTTATCAATTGGAGAATGACTTGACCTATTATAAATTTGAGTCAATTCTGTATATATTTTAGAAATGAGGCCTTTATCAGAACCTTTAAATGTAAAAATGTTTTTCCAGTTTATTGCTTCCCTTCTAATCTTGTCTGCATTAGTTTTATTTGTACAAAAACTTTTTAACTTAATATAATCAAAATCATCTATTTTGTGATCAATAATGATCTCTACTTCTTCTTTGGTCACAAATTCCTTCCTCCACAGATCAGATCTGATCCACAGATAGTAAGTAAACTATCCTATGTTCTTCTAATTTGTTTATAATATCATTCTTTATGTCTAGATCATGAACCCATTTCGACCTTATCTTGGTACATGGTATTAGATGTAGGGTCAATACCTAGTTTCTGTCATACTAGTTTCCAGTTTTTCCAGCAGTTTTTATCAAATAGTGAATTCTTATCCCAAAAGCTGGAGTTTGGGGATTTGTCAAATACTAGATTGCTATAGTCATTGACTATTTTGTTCTATGAACCTAACCTATTCCATTGATTAACTGCTCTATTTCTTAGCCAGTACCAAATGTTTTTGATGACTGCTGCTTTATAATATAATTTTAGATCTGGTACAGCTAGGCCACCTTCATTTGCTTTTATTTTTTTCATTAATTCCCTTGAAATCCTTGACCGGTTTGTTCTTTCAGATGAATTTTGTTGTTATTTTTTCTAGGTCAGTAAAATGGTTTATTGGGAGTTTGATTAGTATAGCATTAAATAAATAGATTAGTTTAGGTAGTATTGTCGTCTTTGTTATATTCACTTGACGTATCTAAGAGCACTTCATATTTTTTTTCCAATTGTTTAGATCAGACTTTATTTGTGTGGAAAGTGTTTTGTAGTTTTGCTCATATAGTTCCTGACTTTCCCTTGGCAAATAAATTTCCAAATATTTTATCTTATCAACAGTTATTTTAAATGGAATTTCTCTTTGTATCTCTTGCTGTTGGATTTTGTTAGTGATGTATAAAAATGCTGAGGATTTATGTGGATTTATTTTATATCCTGCAACTTTATGCTAAAGTGGTAGATTACTTCTAATAGTTTTTTAGTTGATTCTCTAGGGTTCTCTAAGTATACCATCACATCATCTGCAAAGAGTGATAATTTGGTTTCCTCATTACCTACTCTAATTCCTTTAATCTCTTTTTCTTCTCTTATTACCGAAGCTAGCATTTCTAATACAATACTGAATAGTAACAGTGATAGTGGGCAACCTTGTTTCACCCCTGATCTTAATGGGAATTGTTCAAGTTTATCTCCATTACATATGATGCTTGCTGGTGGTTTTAAATAGATTCTACTGACTATTTTAAGGAAAAGTCCATTTATTCCTATACTCTCTAGTGTTTTTAATAGGAATGGATGTTGGATTTTATCAAATACTTTTTTCTGCATCATATTGTAGATTATTAATAAATGTTTGTGGAATGTTTTATTGAATGAAAAAAGAGTTATACAAATTGAACCCTAGAATAAAGGGAGGTCATAACATCATTACAAACTAGACATGGGGATAATAGCTGTTACAAGCAAAAATGCAGACCCCAAACAACTCTCAGCTCAAAGCTTGTTGGAAAGTGGTAAAAATCTTAAGTGAGGTTATCTGGGATCTTCTGCAAGACTATTCATTTGGCTTTGGGATATTATCTCCTAAATAATCAAGTAGGACCAGATATATCTGTAGAATGAGGCCCTAGGAAGTAAGTACTGTAGCACAAGAGAAAGAATATATCATTTCTGTAATGACTAACCTTTAATGACTCCATTTGGGATTTCTTGATAAAGACACTTGAGTGGTTTGCCATTCTTTTCTCCAGTGGATCCAGTGCACTCATTTTGTCAGAAAGAGGTAAGTGACTTATACAGCTAGGAAGTGTATGGATGGATTTGAACTCAGATTTTCCTAACTCCAGGATTAGTGTTCTATCCACTGAGTTACCAGTTGTCTTCAAAAGTAGAGTATCAGGAGTAAAATCCCTCTTCTGATGCTTACTACCTACATGGAAGTGTGTACATTCCCTTAGCCTTCCTGGACCTCAGATTCATCATTTATAAAGTAAGGAAAGTTGAATTAAATGGTCTCTGAGGTTGCTCCAGCTCTAAATAATCCTCTGAATAAGCAGATACAAAATAAGACAGGGTTGAAAGAGAAATCCCAGAAAGAAATAACCAGGGACTGTGGTGGCACCTAGCCAAGCAGGAAGCTAAGCAGGAGATTCATACTTCTACAAGCTCTTTCTTCCACTAAGTTTCATTTTGGATCCCTGCCTTCCTTATTGTCTGGGCTTCCTTTCTTATGCTCCATTCCCATCCTTCCCTTATTCCACCCTTATGGTCATAGCTTCCAAATGGCATAATGCTATTCTAGAATGTAGTAGCCATAATGCTACTAAAAGGACATAATGCTACTCCAGAATCTTAAAACAATGAACATAAAGTACTAACAGAAGAAAAGGTTACCTCTTCATCAACTTCTTTCACATGCTAAAGTATAAATTCAAGAAGAGTAACTTTGAAAATCAAAGCCATATAGTTCCAATGATCTTGTGATGATGAGAACCATCTACAGCCAAAGAGAGGACCGAGGGAACTGAGTATGGATCAAAATATAGCATTTTCACTTCTTTTATTATTGTTTGCTTGAATTTTATTTTCTTTCTCATTTTTTTTCATTTTTGATCTTATTTTTCTTGTGCAGCAAGATAATTGTGTAAATACATATGCCTATATTAAATTTATATATATTTTATCAAGTTTAACATATATTGGCCATCTAGGGGAAGGAGTGAGGGAAAAAGAGAGGGAAATTGGAATATAAGGTTTTGTGAGGATCAATGGTGAAAAATTATCCTTGTATGTGTTTTGAAAATAAAATATTCAATAAAAAAATCAAAGCCATAAACACTGAGGTAGATCAATGAGGGAGGAGTAATAGTTTATTCAAAATAGAAATGCCACTGTGTCCCCATCTCCATCTGTCTCCACCTTCTTGACCCACACCTCATCCAAAGAAAGGGAAAGGGAAGGAAGGAGTCAAAGAAAAAGAAAAAAAAGTTGAAAGGCATAGAGAAATACAAAGGCAGGCAAGGTCAATAAACAGGAATGAGAAGAAATAAGGAAGAAATAACAGGCTGGGGGAATCCTCACATCCAGGTGGTGTTTAGACATTTCATAAAATTATTGGCCTGGAAGGGACTTCAGAGGTCAACTATCCACCCCACTCAGTTTACAGTTAAGGAAAAAATCATCTGCTTAGAGTAAATCAAAATACAGAAAATAAAGCAGTACATGTCACTTCTTTTGTAGAATTTTCTTTTCTAAATGAGTGTGTGAAAAGAGGAGGGTGGGTGGGAAAAGAATAGCTCTACTTCCCCTCCTCTCCTCCAAATGCTTTCTTTGAACTCTGTCAGCATTCTGCTCAAAAACTTAGGCACTCTATGAACACTGTTGGCCTTAGAGTCCGTGCATGGCCAGGCAGGCCTTTCTGAGCTGCACAAACATTGGAAGAGTTGGCTTTCTCCCCTTCGCAGATGGGTTGGAGAAGCCCAGTTCAAGTATCCTCCCAGGCTCCCATTCAGAGGATCTTTCAGTTAGCACCTGCAGGAATCCCTCCTCCTCCCAAGGAATTAGTGAGAGTAGAGGGGGACAAGCCAGGTTATTGAATATAAAGCTGCAGACCTCTATTGCTTAGGCTCCAACCTCACCTTGAAATGAAGTTCAGGAAAAAAAAAAGGAAAGAAAAAAAAAAAGCCATTGGGTAGGAGCCAAATATGAGAACCCTGGAAAGAAGCCTTTTTCCTCTACCTGTAAGTCAGCCTTTGTTAAAACATAAAGGCTTTAAAGGTTTCCCACAGAACTGTATTTCACCACCCAGGGTTTCCTGAGGTGGTTTTCTGTCCAAAATCCTCCAGTGAGAGCAGAGTTTTCTGGAATAAGAGCACACAGTACTTTCCTATAGCACCTTCCATTCATGTGATTTCAAAGCCTGTCACAGATGCAGATTCAAAGCCCCCCAAGCTCCTCCATGCCCGTTTTACAGATTGGAAACCTCCTGTGGTGCACATTAACCTTCCACTCCGTGATTCTCCAACCCCTCCCCCTGGCTCCATCCCCAAAAGAGAGAGCTAGCTCCACTTCTAAGGATTATTATTCCCATGCTCCTTCTAGGCAGGGAGTGCATATTTTATATTCAATGGACCATGAAGGTCTGAAGGAGGCACACTGATTTATCAGGTACATAACCATACAGCTTAAATTGTGTCAATATATCTTTGCATAGTGGATGCTGAAGGATGCCCCCAATTTCTCTGGTAAATCATACACATTTAAAGTCCCCAAATGCCTAAATATATATTTATCCAGTAAATCAACTCTGCTCTGAAATGAGTCATTCCTTTCCCTCAAAAATATAAGATAGGATTTCTAACCTTATTTTTCCCTCCAAGTTAAAAAAAAAATTAGAGTACAGCAAAATGAAACTCTGAATAATGAATGTTTAAATATTGACGAAGATTTGACACAAATGGATGAAAGGGAGAAATGGGGAGTGATGAGGCTGCACTTCAGCTACTTAACACTAGACTGTACAAAGGAAAACATTTTGCTAAAATCTCTAAGGTACTTTTCAGCAATAAAATTCTATGATTCTATGATACCCTTATTAAATTCTCAGGAACAGGGTCAGATTCCAATGAGAAGTTGGTTGAGAGGCTGCTTTATACAAGGGAAATATTGCTGGTGATTCAGTGGTCTCACTTTCCATCTTTCCTTTCTCAACCTGTTTGCAACACTTTAAAAACAATAGGGTTGCATTAAATTATAAAATTTTGGATTTCATATCCTACCTTTTTAGGACCTGTCTTTTACATCATTTTTCCTTAATTTTTATTTCCTGCCTTAGCAGGAAAGGTAGCCAAAATAATATTCCTGCAGTTTTACAATTGGGGTGCTCAGGCATCTGTGACTCCAATAATTTGCTTAACACCAATTTTTTTTTGTCAAAAATCTGTTCTTTTTAGCCACTTATATCTTAATGGTAATCCTTGATTCTTCCCTCTAGTTTCCTCTTTACATCCAAACAGTTGCCATATTCTGTCTTTATCTCTGAATTTTTTTTTATTTCATACTTCTATGTTCTTCTTTTCTTTTCTTTTTCATAATATTTTATTTTCCTCCAGTTACATGTCAAGAAAATTCTTAGCATTTACTTTTATAAGATTTTGTGTTCCAAATTTGTGATATAGTTTATAGATGTGCGTTCATGTAAAACACTTTTCCATATAAATCACAGTTGTGAAAGAACTAGATCAAAAGGAAAAAAAATGAAAAAATAAGGTAAGTGAAAAAATATGCTTAGATATGTATTTAGAGCTCATTAGTTTTTTTTTTAATTAGGTTATAGACAGCATTTTTCTTTTTAAGTCTTGTATTTTTCTTGAGTCATTGTGTTTTGGAGAAGAGCTGAATCAGTTATAGTTGATCATGACACAATGTTGCTGAAACTGTGTACAATGCTTTCCTGATTCTGTTCATTTCACTTTATATTCATTTTGTTCAAGTCTTTATCAAGTTTTTCTGAAATCTTTGTGTTCATCATTTCTTATTGAACACTAGTATTCCATTATATTCATATACCACTACTTGTTTAGTTATTCCCCTACTGATGGGCATCCCCTCAGTTTCCAATAATTTGCCATCACAAGAACTACTAAAATATTTTTGTATATGTAGTTTCTTTTCCCTGTTTTATAATCTCTTTGGGATAGAGACCTAATGTGGTATTGCTGAATTTAAAAGTATGCCACCAGTTGATTGTCTTTTGTTATTGTTGTATGCTCTATGACCCAGCCAAATAGGCCTTTTCTCTGTTCCTTTAACTTTGCTTTCTGTGCCCCTCACATTCTATGTCTGGAATTCACTTTATTTCTTTATCTTTGCTTCATAGAGTTTTTCTCTCAAGTAACATCTTTTGCATGAACTCTAATGTTCTACTCTCATCCAACTTGTATTTAATTATTTTGTAG
Organism: Antechinus flavipes; assembly: GCF_016432865.1. NCBI lineage: Eukaryota > Metazoa > Chordata > Mammalia > Dasyuromorphia > Dasyuridae > Antechinus > Antechinus flavipes. The sequence goes on along the minus strand of NC_067400.1, from coordinate 326,388,452 downwards.
GGTGGATTCTGGGAAGATGGAGGTGTAGGTTGGTTAATTTCAAGCTTTCCCAATTTCTCCCACAAACAGAACAAAATTGCATCTCAGAGAACACATGGACTCATGGAAAATCAAGACAGTGGGGTAGAACTGAGGTCCTCCTCATAGAACCCAAGAGGATCTGAAGAAAGACTTGGGAGGTCCAGGATTAACCCAAGTGAAGCGAAAGTACTTCTGGACTAGCTCCATAAAAAACACCAACTAGAAAAGGAAATAGTATCTCAAAGACAAAAATAACTCTTTGAAAATTAGAATTGCACAAAGGGAAGCCAGTGAAGCTATGAGAGACCAAGAAATAACAAAACAGATTATAAAGAATGAAAAAAAATAGAACAGAATGTGAAACATAATATAAGAAAAATGACAGATCTAGAGAAGAGATCAATAAAATCTAAGAATAATTGGACCATCTGAAAGTTGTGACCAAATAAAGGACCTTGACATAATATGCAAGAAATAATCAAAAAAATTGTCCTGGAGTGATAGAACAGGAGAGGAAAATAGAAATAGAAAAAATCTACCTATTACCATCTCAAAGAGATCCTTTATGGAAAACACATAGGAACATTATTGCCAAATTTTGAAAACTCCAGATCAAAGAGAAAATTTTGTAAGAAACAAGAAAAAAACAAATCAAATATACTGAAGTTACGATTAGAACTGTACAGGATTTATCAGCAGCCACAATAGAAGGCCATGGATCCTGGAATCATATCTACTGACAATTAAAAGAACTAGATCTGTGGTCAAAAATATCACATACCGCTTAATTATCTATAATATTGAATGAGAAAAATGGATATTCAATGAACTTGCAGATTTTCAGGACTTTCCATCAACCCAATCCAAATTTGATAGAAAATTTAACATATAGAGCCAATATTAAAAATGAATTTCAAGGAACTCAACATGGGCATTTTTTTAAACATAGGAAATGGGTAGCATATATTTAAGGTTGACTTCAACAATAGGGCAGCTCAAAAGAAAGATTGGGGCAGTTAAAGTAAAAGTAGTACTTATGTCATACAAATGAGGTACAGAGGAAGAATAGACACAGAGGCAAATAAGGGGGAAGGAGGACCCATAGTTCTAAAAACCTACTCACTTTGGGAATGGGAATAGGGAACAAAACATACATATGAAGAAGTGTATAGCACCCTGCAAAATCTATTAAGAAATAAGGGGAAGAGGGAAGGGTGGACAGGGAAGCAAAGGGTAAGGAAGAAAACAAGGGAGGGATTCATGGATGGAGGGAGGTTAAGTAATAGCAAGGGAAGTTAGGAACAGAATTAAAACAAAGGGTAAGCAGGGATAGGAAAGATATGTATGTGTGTCTGTGTATGTCTCGGTATATATATGTATATATCTATATATGTGTATATAAATATTCCTTTCTTCATTATAGTCTGCTTGAAAGTAGTGAAGGAATGAAAGGGGAGAAAAGAATAAAGTAAAAAAGTGTGCAGCAGAGAACCAAAGAAAAATTTATAAGGAAATAAACATGAATACAATTTCTTCTACTAGTATATATATATATAATATGTATACTTCCTTGAAGTGGTATTTCTTGTTATGTATTTTGAATCCTTCCTGATGTTTTGCAGGGCACATGTCAATGTTGGGTTTTTTTTTTTGTATTTCTTTTCTCTTTTTCTTTTTTATTCTGTTTCTTTAAATAAAATAAAATTTAAAATGCTTTGTAAATATTTATGTTTATTAATTTAATATTTATATTATGTTTATATGTGTATATATGCTTATGTATATGTATGAGAGTACTTGATATTGCACATACTTTTTGTCTCTGTCATCAGAATGTAAGTTTCTTGTGGCTATGAATTGTTTCATTATTTGTACTTCTATTCCCAGTGCCTAGAGCAATATAGGCAGATAATAGACATAAAATATTTGTTGATTTTTTTTAAATTATAGTTTAGTGCTTATATATAACTACACATATACATTTTCTAACTTGGTAGAAGAGCTTTGAGTATGGTCCTTACATCAAATGAAGTTTGCTCCCTAAGGATCACCTTGCCTAACTCATCATCAGTAAGTAAACAACTAAGTGGTGAATTCTTTGGCCATGAAAGTCCTTGAAATAAAATCATTTTGAATGGCCCTCAATACTTTGGAAACCATTTCTATGGTGAAATGACAGCAGCCAAAAAGAGAAGACATTAAGTACTGAGAATCACAAGTTAATTCACAAACATTAACTTAACTACAGGTGCTGTGAATATGAGATCTTTGTTCAATGGCCAAGAACTGACATATTGGGAGAACTAAAACACATCAATATTGATATCCTTGAAGAAAAAGAAAGTAAAAGACAAAATAAAGCTGAAGTTAAATGAAAAAAAAAATGGCTTAGGTTTTCCTAGGAGAAACAAACATATGAAGAAGTTTGGAAAGTTGATTTTATCATGCACACCACAGAAATAAATAATATTATTTCATGGGATACTTGAATATTACGATGTTTGTGATGAATATAAACAAAGATGTGACCATGAAGGTAATTCAATTATCAATCAAGAAGAGTTCCAGAAGATAAAAGTAGAGAAATCTCATGAAGAATTTGACAAGATCATCCAAACCAAGTTAATAATTTCCTTTCATATCTGATGATTAGAATCATATTAGAATCATCTGTCTGTATGGAGCCAGACATTTACCAGTATTAAGTATTTAAATTCTTTTCATTCATTTGTTCATTTATTGACTAGAAGGAAGAAAGCTAAAAATTCACACCAAATCTGAGGAATAACTTGAATAATGGACATAGTTTCAATGGGAATACTTAAACTCACCACCAATGCTGAATAGTGGGGAATGGGGAAAAGAAAAAAAAATTGAACTTGTTAATCCCTTCTCTTGCTAATATTTAATTGATGCAATTTAGTCATCACCAGAAATTGACCAGAAGATCCTAGAAATTACCTTAGAGACAGTTTGCCCTCCTTGCAAAGTCAAGTCAGTTAGTCAACAAACATCTGCTATATGCCAGAAACATGTATCAGGCACTGTGATAAGCAATGGGAGTAACAAAGGGCAAAAAAGTCTCTGCTTTCAAGGAACTTATAGTCTAGAACTAAAGTGAATCCCCAAAAATCTGGGGAGAGAAAAGATTTAAAATACAAACTATTTGTTAAATACTAAAGAGGATGTTGGTAGAAAATTGAAAGCAGTTTTGGCTAATAAGAGTATAAACCAATAGACATGAAAACAAGTTTAAAAAAAGGTTGGCATGAGATCCAAATGAGTCATATCATCTCCAGAGCATTCATACATGAAAACAGCAATAGCAAAGCAAATAGATACAACATGAAACAAAAATGCCAATGAGGATCTGTTTTCATACCCAGTAACAGAGGAGCTGTGGCCCTGTGAATAGAACAGAATTCAGGTAGACCCGAGTCCAAATCTTGCTTTAAGTCTGAGATGTGTGATGATGGCTAAATCATTAAACTTCTCAGCTGCCAGTTCTTCATAAGCAAAATGAGGATAATAGCATCTATTTTACAGGAGTTGTGTGAGTATCAAATAAGATATTTCTTACTTATTTTGCAAACTTTAAAGCACTATGCAAGTGATAAATATTACTACTCATTTAATAACTGAGTAACTTTAGGCAAGAAACTTAATTCTGTGTTCCTCAGTTTCCTCTGTAAAATGAGCCAGAAAAGAAAATGACAAATCTTTCTAGTATCTTTGCCAAGAAAATCCCAAAGAGTCATGAAGAGTCAGATGCAACTTCTTCTACCACCACTTCCTATTATTACCATTATGACGACCACCACCATAATCTCTTCACCTTCCCTACTGCTAGTGCTGCTGCTGCTACTGTTACTACTATCTCTACTGATACTAATTCTAATGCTGGTATAACTACTACTGCTGCTGCTGCTGTTGCTACAACTATTATTTCTACTGCTGTTATTGCTACTACTGCTATGGCTACAAGTAGTAATATTTCTATTTCTGTTACTACTACTTCTACTGTTGCTGCTACAACTACTATTATTTCTACTGCTATTGCTGGTGCTACTACTATTTCTATGTCTACTGCTGCTATTACAACTACTACTATTTCCAAAGCTGCTGTTATTACTATTACTTCTACTATTGTTGTTGGCACTGCTACTGCTATTATTTGTCCCTACATTTGTCCCTAAAGCACAATAACAATCAATTAAGTCAGTATAATATTATATAAAGCATACTATCTTTTGAGTCAGATCTAGGTACAAATACAATCTCTGATCCTTATCATGTGTATAACTTGGGCAATTTACTTAATTTATATAAGCCTCAGTTTCCTGAGGAATTTGAGCTAAATGTTATCTGAGGTTTTTTTCCTCATTTTAAACCTGTGATCTTATGAGCTTTAATACTTGGAAAAATTATGCAGGTGGGTGGCACAATGCTTAGAACACAAGACCTAGAGAGAAGACTTGAGTTCAAATCTGGCTTCAGAAGAACAGTTATGTGACCCTGGGCAAATCATTTAACCCAGTCTGCCTCAGTTTCCATATCTGTAAAATGAGCTAGAAAAGGAAATGGCAAGCAAACTCCAAATGGAGTCAGAAGTCTGTAAGACTGAAAAGACTGAACAAAAACAACAACAATTAGGAAAGTGAAGTTGGGAAAGACCACAAGACAATATAACCTTGAAAATGATCTGTATGCAAAACAAGAAAAAAGTGAATAAAAACAAAAGGAAATTGGTAGGCTTCTGCATAAGATTTGCTGGCAAAGGCCACATCTTGACAGAAGCCATACCACTGATAGAAGGGTACTGAGAATGTAAGGCCCTGCTGGATTTACTATTTGTGGATTATAGAAAGGCAATTGAGTTGGTAGACTATAATGCTTGCTTAAAAGCTCTTATCTAACAAAGAATTGTTCATGCATATGTTAAAATCAAACAAGGTTCACTGACAGAAGCAACCACAGAGATAGTTCTGCCTACTGACTGAATATTAACATCAGGTGATATATTAAAAAAAAAAAAAAAAGTCTGTGCTCACCAGAGTTGTCTGTCACTTCATGAAGGATGTCTTGCTGGAAGGCTTAAATAGAAGTGAAATGTCATAGAAATGAAAAGATAGGTCCCCAAAGTGCTCCTATGTACAGATGGCATCATGCCACTTGCATCATCATGCCCTCCAAATATTATAGGGCCTCCTCAATGAAATCCATGATTATTCAAAAGAAATCAGACAAATGATCCATGCAGGAAACACTAAATGAATGAAAAATGCCTCTCATTCACATTATGACATACGGTTGGGTGACCATCCATTGAGCTCTTATATCAATCCCATATCTATACAGGCACTGCAGATGGACAGCATTGGGCTCACAATTGACTAGGAGGAAAAGAGTATGGCAGATTGTTTTAAATAATTCCGGATATTCCCCAATGCAAAGAGCCATGTTTTCTAAATAAATGTGATCTTGATGTTTCATGGTGGTCCACATGCTTGGAATTTGAATTCCAGATGACTCTACTAGCCAAGGAAAGGTACATGGAATACTAAGGTGCAACAAATTTCCAGTGAGGCTCTTCATTTAAGGAATAGCATTGATGATTGAATAATCAAAAAAGAAGGTAGGTTAGTGATGTGGGATAAGTGAGGGACAGCTCAAGTACTCTATGTGTGTTATTCCATCATAAACAGCTCTTTGTGACCCTGTGGACTACAGCACATAATATTGTCCATGTGGTTTTCCTGGCAAAGATATTGAACTAGTTTGTCATTTCCTTCTCCAGTGGATTAAGGCAAACAGAGATTAAATATGTTGCCCAGAGTCATATAGTTAGTAAATGTCTGAAATCACATTTGAATTCAGGGCTTCCTGACTCCAGGATCAGCTACTGTACTCACTGAGCCACCTAACAGCTTCCAAGTACTCTACTAGCACCTATCTAAAAGATGTGAAAAGTCTAAAGCAAGGTTTCCTGTGTCATGGAATCCTTTGGCAGTGTGGTAAAGCCTATCAGTCCTTTCTTAGAGAAATGTTGTTAAAAACATAAAATGATGCATAGAATCACAAAGCGAACCAATGGCATTGAAATATGATTATCAAAATATCTTTTAAAAAGAAGATCAAATTCATAAATCGCAGGTTAAGAATTCTCAACATAGAAGAAGACCTCCAGTATATTGGATCTGTGGAATACCATGGAGCCAAATTAATCAGGATGTGAAGGTATAATGTTTTATGATTGATAGCGAGAGGTAACAACATATTAATCAGAAAATAGATTCATTGGAATATGAAAGGAAGTGTACAGCTAGATTATAAATTCCTTGAGGACAAGGCAAAGGTATAGTTTGAGCTACTTTCCTGCCTTTTTTTAAAACACTAAATTATTTAAGGAATTATAATGATGTGTTACAGAAATATCAATGGACATTGAATTATACATCTTTGATTTGTGTTATCTTGGGAGAAATCATAATCATTTCCTTCTTCACATAGATATTGTAAGAATCAAATGGTATATATATAATTGTAGAAAAAAATCCAGGCCACTCATTTTACAAAGGAGGAAGTTCAATCTCAGGGAGCCTAAATAGCTTGCCTGGATTCACACACATTACACAGGTAGACTCAAGCACAATTTGAATTCAGGTCTTTCTACTTCAGAGTCCATGTTTTTTCCACTATTAAAAGGATAACAACTATATGTGTGTGTGTATATGTATATATATAAAACAACTATAATATTAAATTGTCGTTTATTGTGAGTTGTTATTTGAAGTACGACTGGCAAGAAGTAAAACTGCTTTTAATGTGAGTTACACTGCCTCGCTTTAATAATGAGCTGAAAACATAGAAGGTCATCAGATCCTTGAAGGGAACCAGGAGAGAGCAGCAGTATTCTAGGAAGAATACCTAGAAGAAAGGAGCAATCAACAACTTCAGAGAGTTCAGCTCCACCAAGGCCTACAGACCCCTCAGATGATATTATCTCTAGGCTGACAGACTGATCATGGATGTCTATGAAATATTTTATGATACAACATATAAGCTTTAATTTACTGGATCATTATCTGGAAAGCTAGAGACTAGTCAATATGTCCAAAACTATAATCTGCTTACCTCAGACAATCTTAATTAAAGACATCTTGGTTCAGTTGCCTTAACTCTCTCCTCAATGATTTCTTCAAAGCTGTGATGTATGTTTCTAATGAGCCTAATTTTTCTTTTTATCAATTTTTTTTCTTTGCCAATAGTTAAGCATCTTCTTATTTCTGACTTCTCTGGAAAGCCTTCTATAATTGAAGGAGGCCCTGAGTTCCCCAGATTACTTATCCTTTGTTGCATTATTATGAATCAATGCATAAGTAATCATCAAACTTTTTAACTTATCACCTGCATATAGACATTGCCTTCTTCTAGATTGCAAGCATGGAGGAGAGAGATGTGAGTAAACCTTACCATTGAGTGTTTTAAAATATTTAAATGAAAGATTAGCAGCAAAGGCATTTTTAAAAAATCCTCTCTGAGGCTCAGTTTTCAAAATGAGGAAGAAAGATACTTACTTCCTGTTCTGGAAGGTGTCGTTTGCTATCTAATTTGACAGATCAAAGAATACCCTTACCTTTCTGCTGAAACTTTAGAATTTTCTTGCTAAAAGATTTTAAAGGTAGATATAGAATAGCATGATAAAAAAATCTAACTACAAGCACAAACGAGTACTAAGGCAACTGTTATCTGTTGTATATTATAGGAAGTTCTCGTAGGACAAGAATCATGAATTAGGCTGTTTCTTTTTTTTAGTATATGGCATGCCATGTACAGTTAGGTACTTCACCTTAGTTAGAAAACACAGGAAAAGGAAGAGGAATAAGAAATGGTAATTACTAATAAATCATAAAATTTAACAAGTGAGAATCCTTGAAATGCCTGACTAGTTGAAGGCCCTTCATATATGAATTTTCAGGAGCTACAGTAATACAGCATATTTCTTTACCATCCCTGTATCACTAGATCTGTGTTATCAGCCTCTTCTGACTTCTTCCATATAAAACAAAAGCAAAAATGACCATATTCATTGAATATATATTTGTTTAGATTGCATGAAAAAGAAACAGAAAGCAAGCTTGCTAGCAAAGAGACAGCTACTTGACTAAGACTACAGAACTCTATATAACACTATAGCATATTATACCTCATAGGCACCTTAATTTAAGATTCATCTGAGGACTAAGGCTGCATGGGAAAATAATGATGATTTATTCAAACACACACTATTTGTAATCCTTTGTTCTCTATTTCCTACACATTTAATTACCACAGGATAAATCTGATTTTCCCTCTTGGAAAATATCTCTTTTGTTTTCTTTTAATTTTCCTTTCCTTCATGTTACGTTTGACAAAGTTCGAAGAGACAAGCAAGATAAATGACAACCGAGGGTGGCAGAATGCACAGAACCAAAAATAACAAATTAAGGATGGAGGAAAATACCACAGAGCTGGCTTCCAGATGACGCAAGGCACATACAGCAAATAGAGCTATAAATTATAAGAAGTGCCCTGTACTTATGTTTAATTCAATAACAAATACTTCTTCACGTAAAAATAACTTATTTTCATTCTGAGAAGGAAAGACCTAAATTTAAATTGTATTTCACAGTCTAAGTGGGGAAGAAGCCTGTCAGCTCTGCCTACATCCACCCCACTGATCTCATATGTTTGCATCATATGTTTTGAAATACAAGAAGAAGGGAGCTGGTTCACCTTGCTAATGATGGAGAGAGGCAGAGAGGGAGGTTTGAAAAACCTTTTGGAGGAGAAAATATTTCACGGTCACAGATCTGAAGAATGATAATTACTGGCACATTTGATGGGAAGCAATAGATTGTGACTGAGAAAAATGCTTCCATTTTAAGGTAATTAATATTTTGATCCTGAGAGAAGTAAAAACTGGCTTTCACCTGCTATTTGCTTGTCATACGCGAGATGGAGATGGAGGAAGGAGCTTCTCTATAGTATCTATTTCCACATAGCCTAATTCAGAGCCTGATTGTGCTCCTAAAGATGACTTCTATTTTCTGTCCCATAGCCCCAAGTACCACTGTGTTGGATTTGGCAGCAGGAAGGACAAGAAACATACATGAAACATATGCCCTTCTTCAGAGGCCTTTTGTCTCCAGAAAATATAACCTTCTTTCTCTTTCTTACTTTAACAGGGTGGAGACAAGAGGAAAAAAGGACCAAGAGACACAGAGCTCCCAATATCCTCTTATTGCATGGTTTCTGCTGATGTACAAATGTGTAAAACCAAATGTATCATACCTGGCCATTCCTTATATCTGGCATTGAAAAGGTTATCCTGCCCCAGGTAATCATATACAAAAATTTATCAGGTGTTGACTAGCTTCCATCCCCTGTGTTAGGCTCTGGCATTCCAATGATAAAAATGGCAAATCCCTGACCTCAAGCAGCTTACATATTCTATCAGAGGAGATAAAATAACAATATGGCTCCAAAATGGCTAACATCAACACATTTTTTTTTCATTTTTCTAAGAAGAAAAAATGATTTATGTAGGTCATTAGAGAGATAAATCACTTAAGAGCAATTTTCTTGGTTTGAAGTTTGAGGATGGGGAATGTGATATGGAATGCCAAGTTTCCCTTTTATTTCCTAGAAGCAGGTAGTTGGCACAGTACATAGACAGCTGAGCCTGGAGTCAGGAAGAACTGAATTCAAATCTAGCCTTTCTAGTTGTTTGACACTGGGAAAAATTACTTAACTTCTGTCTACCTTATTTTTATCAATTATAAAATAAGGTTCCATTTAACTCCCAAATTAAGCCAAATGAGATATTTGTAAAACACTTAGCATAATGCCTGGCATAAACTACGTACTTAATGAATACTTGTTTCTTATCCCTTCTTTTCCCTTCCCTTCTCTTCTTTTTCTTTACCTTCCCTTGCTTTCCCTTTCTCCTTTTTCTTCATTCTCACTGATACATGCTTCCCATCCTGCCTCCCTACCTCAAACTCCCTTCCACACATGATTCTCTTTCTTAACCTTTTTCTTATCCCTTTTTTTTGGTCTCCTTCCCAGTGCCATCATTTGGTTTTCTAGCTTTCCCAAATTTTATATTTTGACCCTATTTCCCATCCTTTTCCTCTCTTCTGAACTACCACAAGACAAAAATTTTCTCTCTCATGCTTTCCCTTATCCATAAACACTCAATTAAAACTCTCCTTCCTTCAGTGCCTCGCAGTCAAGTATTAGGAAAGCAGACTGATGAAACTAATTCAAATGAATTTATGAGTGGCTAATAATGCCCCCTTTATCACTTTACAAATCTACTCTTAGGTATTTATTTATTCACTCAATTTAGTTCAGTCTAAACCAGCAATCATTGTTAACTACCTACTATGTGTTAGATGCTGCGGAAACAAAAACAAAATGAAAAATACTTTCCTTCAAGAATCTTACATTCTACTAAGAAAATATATGTAAACAAACGAATCTATATGTGGTCATTTGAGAATGAAGAGAATTTTAACAAATAAGCACATAGTCAGGAAAGGTTTTCTGTAATACTCAAAACATGAGTTGAGCCTTGAAAGAAGACAGAAATTCTGAAACATGGAGGTGAGTAAAGTATATATTTTAGGCATGAAGGAGCAGCCTATGCACAGGCAGGTGTAATGTTGTAAACCAGGAACAAACAGCAGGTAGAACAATTTTCATGGAACATAAAATGTGTAAAGGGTAGTAATAGACAATAAGCCTAGAAAAATAGGCTAGAGCCAGATTGCACAAAAACTTAAAATATCAAAAAGGAATATATATCTTAATCTAAGGACAATAGGGAAACACTTAAGATTTCTATGCAGTGGCAAATGATACTTTTAGAAATTAAAGAACTTCAGATAGTGTAAAAGACATTTTTTGTTTGTTTTTAATGGTGGGTAAGAAAATGAGGTTGTCAAAAAAAAAAAAAAAAAACAATCCCAGGAGTTGGGGAAGGGTTTAGGTTTTTGCCTTAAATTATAGCATTTTCCTTGAATAAATCTGGTCCCTAATGGAAAAAGCCATGGATTGCAAGCTCTGTTTCCCCATTTTCAGACTGTCTGTTCCTTCCATTTTATTCTTTGGATCAAACCTTTTTGATACTCTGTTCAGTATCTACTATTCCTTACAAGTGCACTCATAATGACTGTAGTATAAAAGTGGCAGAATGATAGGAATTAAAGGAACCAAGCTTCCCTCCACAAATTTCATCTAAATAGGACTAGAAAATACAGCAGACTAAATCCTACTGAGGAAATACAGAAAAAATGACAGTGAGTCACTTTTCCAGCCCAGGCTGGCATAAGTAGCCAAAGGTAGAATTATGTTGATACTGGTGATGAGGTCAGACTAAGAAAATGCCATAGCCAAGGATTCTCATGAGCAGGAAAGGCTTTGCACCAAGGCAAAAGCAGGTCCCAGAGCTCTACTCTGGGCAACTCTATAGGGATAAATAAAATCTGGCAGTTTTATTGTGCATTACATTTCCATGTTTCAGATCCAGCTAACACACTGTGAGTGAAGGATAGAAAAAAAGAGGATTAGAGGAGGTTGGCATCCTAGTTATGGAAGTCCTGGCCAGCTTTCCAAGAAGAATAAGTTTAGCTCAGAAGCTAGTAGTGACAGTAACACTGGCAATAGTGTAGCTTAGACCCCAGGCTCAGAGCATTACCTTATTTCTAGCATCTAGACCCAGTTGCAGATGAACAACTAGGGCATAGATCCTGGACAAACAGGGGACCTAAATCCTGCCACTCTGACTTATCAAAGGTTCTCAAATGGCTGATGGGGCTAGAATCCAAAAGCTCATACTCAAATCCAGGTTAGAACTTGCAGAGCTCAGACCAAAGGGCTGCACAGTGATTCTGGAATAAGAACACTCTGGGAGAAATGAAGACTTGTAGATCCCCAGTCTGTCATTGAAATCCTGCAACAATAGAATACTCAAACTCTTAAGCAGTAAGACAACCAGCCAAACCTTCCCTCCAGAAGTGCTATAGAGATTATCCTGAAATCAAGTCTGATATCAGAAAGTAGGCTGGAAAAAAATGAGCAATTTTTTTAAAAAGCCTTTTAAAAATAGTTGGTATGTTATGGGAAAACTCAAGACAAATGTAACAGAGAATTACTCCAAAACATCATCAAGCAATGCCTTAGAAAAAAACAGCCTGGACAAAAATTCAACTAGAATTTCTGGAAGAAATAAAGCAAGAGTTTAAAAAGGAGTTTGTAAAAATGTTCTTAGACATGAAATGAGGGAGCTAAAAGGAAACATTAGAAAAGAAATGAGAATGATGGAAAAAGAATTACAAAGGGAATTAACAGCTTGGCATAAAAAGTATTAAACCTTGCTCAAGCAACAAACTCCCTGAAAATGAAAACAGACTAAATCAAAGCCAATTTGGCTTCAAGACCACAAGAAACATAAAAACTAAATCAAAAGATTGAAAAAAGAGAAGACTATATGAGGTATCTCATAATAAATAGAGCTTATCTGCAAAACAGATTGAGAATTTTTTAATAATCAAACTCTCTGAACACCACAACCAAAAAAAAAAAAACAAAACTAAATTTCAAGAAATCTTTAAAGAAAATTGTCCATATCTCTTAAAACCAGATGGCAATACAGTGGCAATAGTGGAAATACAAAAAACAAACACCTATCTGTTATCTCTTGAAAGAATCCCCACAATGAAAACTCTCAGGAAGATCATAGCCAGAATTCCAAGTTTCCAGATCAAAGAAAAATGTACTGCCAGCAGTCAGAAAGAAAAAATTCAAGTTTAAGAATTAAGGTATCTCTTCAGTCAGAATTCTTGGCTGGGGAGCCACAATAAAGGTTACACATGATCAAACATCACTGTAAAGGAGTGGAGAACTTGGAATATGATATTCCAGAAGGCAAAAAATATGGGCTTATGGCCAAAAATAATATATTCAATAAGACTGAATATTATACATATATATATATATAAGAAAAAATAGGCCTTTCTTGAAATAAAGGATCTTAATGATCTTAAGAAACAAAAAAAAGGAGAAAAGGGAATGGGGTAATGGGAAGTGGAAGTGGTGGGGGAATGATGGTTTAGAGAAATTTATCTCACATAATGAGGGTGCACAAATAGATATCTATATTTACAAGGAGGGAGGTAAAGATAGTAATTGATGCTTGAATCTCTTTGTCAATTCAACTGCTCAAAACAAGAAATAACACACAAGAAATAAACACAGTATTAGTCACTCAAAAGGGAGATAGGAAGAGAAGGGGAGAGGAAGAATATGAGAAAGAGTAGCTCTAAAAAGGGATTGATCATTAACAGAACAAACTCTAAGGTTTCATGAAAATATTTATAGCTCTTTGAGGTGGTAAAAAATGGAAATCTAAAGGAGTGCGCATAAATGATCAATGGATGAACAAATTATAATGTAAAATTTGTGCTTATATCCTAACATAATTACCAGAAGATTAGTAATAAAACAGGCTATCCACCTAATAATAGAGCAATGAAGGGTTCGTGACAAAATTTTTTGGACATGGAAAATGTGGGATGTGTTTTGATTTACTATGCATGTTTGCAATGGTTTTTGCTTTTCTTACATTATCAATTGGGTGGAGGAGAAAGTAAGAAGGTAAATTTTTACTTTTTTCAAATGAACGAAATATATTTTTTAAATACCATAATTTGTTGCATCATTATATAGCATATTTCTTTAACTAAGAAATCACAATATCTCATCCCAATCCATTCCATTTTCTCCTGTCTCTTCCTCCTATTGTTCCTGCTGGTCTTTAGTTCACATCTGGCTTTAATGAGAGTGATGATTCCTTTGTGTCTTTGCCACCCAAAGGGCAAAGTTCTGAAGATTACCATGATCCAAACTTAAACATTCTTCTTATCATAATGAGAGATCCTGATAGAAAATATTATACCTCTTTTTGGTAAGTGTGTAACCCATGTAGTTCTCACCTTGAGCAACTCTGTGGAAATGTTCATTAGTCATGCAAAAAAAAAAAAAATGGTGCACTCAGGGATATTCTTGAGCCATATCCAAATGTTAAATTTTCAGCATAAGCATACCTTAGATATCAGCAAAAAACAAATCAAAGCTTGATTTATTGTTTTAGTTATTGTCTAAACTTAAGAAAGTGATGGAGAAAATATTAATAATTCAGACTAAAATTAAAAATGTTTCAAGCATTTTTTTGAAGAGCCAGTTGTTAAATATTTATCAGCATACCCCTCAGTGTATCTTAAAAAAGGTCCTAGCTTATCTTCCCTCACTCACATATATTGAATTCCAGCTGCTATAAATACACAATTTGATTCATTTCAGCATTTATTATTGATTACACCTATGCACAATCAATCAATTTACATTCTTTAATGGACTGCTATGGCCTGTCAAGCACTGTGCTAGTCGCTAGAAATATATAGCTTCTTTTATGATCCTTGTTTTGCCCCATCTTGTAGTCTTAGTACACAATGAAGAGTGTCCCTTGGATCACCCCCCTTTCCTTCTAAAATCACTTCATTCACATCCCAATGACTTCAGATTACTTTGGACTTGTATCACCTTTCATCTCCTCTGTAGTCTGGAGATTTTGGAAATCTCCAAAAGGCAGGTCTTCCAGATAAAGATTCTTTTTTTTTTTTTTAATTTAATAATTACTTTATATTGACACTCGTTTCTGTTCCGATTTTTTTTCCCCTCCCTCCCTCCACCCCCTCCCCTAGATGGCAAGCAGTCCTTTATATGTTGGATATGTTGCAGTATATCCTAGATACAATATATGTTTGCAGAACCGAACAGTTCTCTTGTTGCATAGGGAGAATTGGATTCAGAAGGTATAAATAACCCGGGAAGAAAAACAAAAATGCAGATAGTTCACATTCGTTTCCCAGTGCTCTTTCTTTGGGTGTAGCTGCTTTTGTCCATCATTTATCAATTGAAACTCAGGTCTCTTTGTCAAAGAAATCCACCTTCATCAAAATATGTCCTCATACAATATCGTTGTTGAAGTGTATAATGATCTCCTGGTTCTGCTCATTTCACTTAGCATCAGTTCATGTAAGTCTCGCCAGTCCTCTCTGTATTCATCCTGCTGGTCATTTCTTACAGAACAGTAATATTCCATAACATTCATATACCACAATTTACCCAGCCATTCTCCAATTGATGGGCATCCATTCATTTTCCAGTTCCAGATAAAGATTCTTGAGCAACTGCTCAGAAACACCACAGCACTGAGGGCATGTAGGCAATGGCACCCTCTATAATTGAAGCAGGGAAATAAGATGGTAAGCAACAGCCCCTCTACCCGATGGGAAAGAGAGAAAGGGATTGCGATTGTAGCAGGAAGGGGTAAGCTAGAAAACACCCAGCTCAAGAAGAAAAACCAATAAATGATTATGATTCTGATGGAGCGATTTCAAATTTCATTGCTTAAGAAGATAAGAGTAGGGATGGGTACATAACTAATACAGGTATATGCAAATGATTGTGTGAATGAAATGTACATGACTCCCCAGGGACCCTTTCAGATAGTAGTGTTCTTAAGCAATCTCATAGGGTAGTCTAGTGTTTGCCACTGAAGACAGGCTGAAAATCTCTGATTTAGCTGTGCCTGGCAATTCTCTTCCTCATGAGGTCTATTAAAAGAGAAGGATGGAAAATAAAACCAGAAAGCAAAAACTGAAAGAAAAAGCTAAAACGAACCATAAAAGTGGGTGATTTATGTTCATGGGAGAATCTATGGGATCTCCGCATTCTGACTACTTGGAATGCCAGACCCAGAATGCCAGGATCCTGTCCTTTTACACAGTCTATACAGCCCCAAGTGTGCCATAAGCCCTCAAAAAGAAGTCAATGTTATCGCTGTGAATTAGAAGCAAGGTATGAACTTCTCAGCTCACATCTGTGTGAATTTTGTCTTCCTTACCCATTTTAACCAGCTCTGACTATAAATCAGAAGCTTCTAGTTTACTGAAAACTCTGCTCCCTCCAAGTCTCCTTCCCCCCGGACTATTGAATTCAATTCAACAGGTATTTATTAAGTGGCCACTATGTTCAAAGAGCAGTACTGGGCCTTAGGGATGGAAGGTCTGAAACAAGCTGTGACCTTTAAAGATCTTATATTCTATGTGTGTATGTATTGGGGGGGGGGGGAGGGAAGGGTGGTGAAGGGTCAGTACAAAGTAATTTCAAGAAAGTGTGAGAACTAACAATTGTTTGCATTGGATAGGTGGGAGTATGAATCAGAAAGGGCTCACTTAGAAGTTAGCACAAGAACTTTTTATAAAAAAACTAGGTTTCTCTGAATCTATCTCTTTCATCATTTCCTATGGCATGGTAGCATTCCAGTATAGTGATCTCTCAACATTTGCAGAGTTAGGGAAGAAGGATCCCCATGATTGTAAAAAACCATGAAAAACTCTAGGCCCATCCCTAAACCTTTATTTTTATTTTATACACACACACACACATACACATATGTATATGTATATATATAAATATATTATATATATTTTATACATGTGTACACACATATACATATAAACATACGTATATACATGTGTGTATACACACATTTTACATATATATGTACATATATATACACACACACACACACACACACACACACATATATATATGTATTTATATAATTTCAAGGCAATTGAGGTTAAGTGATTTTCCCAGGGTCACATAGCTAGTAAATGTTAAGTGTCTGAGGCCTGCTCTGAACTCACTTCCTCCTGACTACAGGGCCTATGCTCTATCCACTGCACTATCTAGTTGCCCCTAAACTTTTAGATTTAATAATTCTGATCATATTTATTTAACACACCAAACAAGTAAAACAACATATCATACCCACTAAAAAAAGTTGCAGTTTCTATGACAGAAAGATTAGCATCTCCTCTACTATGTAGAATCTTCACAGTCACTGGTGTAGCTACAGCAACTGCTTCACAGATTTTCTTCTTCTAAGAAAAGTGAAAGATACAAAGATTATAGTGGGAAAGAATCATGTGCCTGAGTCTGGAGGGTAGAGATACAAAGAGGAATATTCCCCAAAAGAGTTCACAGCCTATAGCTCTTTAACACACTGAAATTCAACAAAATTAAAATGTTTATAATAGTAGTAAACGATATAGTAAATTAACATATACTATTTATGCAGGTATGACTTACTAAAATCTTTTTTTTTGTTTTTCTACACATATGTATAGACATACATATGCAGTACACTGCAAAACTCTAAAAATTTCCATTTGATTTTTGATGGCCAACCCAGGAATAAACAAAATCAGAAATGTGAAACAATGGGAATGTCAAGGGCTGATTGTATATACCTTAATTTGTTCATCCATTCCTCAGTTGATGGCCAATCCCATTAGTATCCAGCTCTTTGCCATCATTAAAAACAAACACTATGATAAATATTTTTGCAAGCATGGGTCCTTATCCTCTTTCATTGATTGCTTTAGAATAGTTTTATTGCCTGTCAGAAAAGCAATATACCTAACAAGCAGAATGTTACAAAGTTTTTTGTGCAAGGGGGTGTGGATATGAATTATATGAAAATTTGTTTTCCTTGATTATATGCATTTGTTAAAAAGATTTTTTATTATTATTTCAAATTGGCAATGAGTAGGAAGGAAAGAAAATAAAATGCTTGTTAATTGAAAGATAACATTTTTTAAAAGGAAAGAAGCTGGGGCTTCTTAGTACTAGAATTAGAAAGAAAGCACAATTCAGACATGAGGAATGACCAGTACAATGGCATAAAAACAAGGGTGGAAGATGGAATACTTTGTAGGAGATTATCTAATAGAGCATTTTGACAAGAACAGAAAATGTATGAAGGGAAATAATATCAACAAAATCTAGAAAGTTAAAGGGGCATTAGATTGTAAAGAACCATAAATGCCAGGATCAGTTGTTTGTTTTCCCTGGAAGCAATAAGAATCCATGATAATTTTTCTGTCAGGACTAGGCTGACATAGTCCAATCTGGTTTTTGTTGTTGTTGTTATTATTTATTTGTTTGTTGTTATTTTAGGATGTCAATCTGGCAATTATATGAAAAATGGAACATGAAGGGAAGAAACTGAAATCAGAGACCAATTAGGAGGCTATTGCAAATTGCCACCTTTCAAGATCTCCAAAATCAGTTTGACATGGAAAAAAGACTTAAACTTTTAAAAGTAAAAAAATAATTAAATTAAAATGGGAGCTGTTTTTCTGCTATCTGTGTGACTCAGTCTTGTTTGGAGTATAAGTGTTTACAATCTGCTAAACTCACAGTAGAAGCCAAATGCTGCCAAAGTTGTGCCAGTCACTAGTTATGAAGGGAGGTTGTGGAATCTCCCTCTGGGATGATATTTACAAACAAGATAAATAAACTGAAAATTCTAGTCAGGTTTCATGATACCTGACTTCTTTAAATACAATTCTACCTAGAGGCATAAAACTGGACAAAATTATCCATCATTCTTTCACTGGAGGACAGCCACTCTACCTCCCTTCTCCCTCTTTATTACACTCCCACTCATACTCATTCTCTTCCTTCTCTCCTGACCCACCATCATTATAGTCACATTCTTGTACTTCCTCTAGCTATGATAATATTTTTTTCTTTTCTTCTTTCCCACCTCTTCTTCACCACATTCTCTTTCCTTCTATCTCCCTCTTCTCCATGTCTTCCTCCTTTCTACTTCCTCTTTCCCATGACATCCTTCTCTTCCAACTTCTCTCCCTCTTTTTTTACCTACCTCCTCCTCCCCAGAGTATCTCATCTTCTCCCTTTTTATACCATGTCTTTCCCTTCTTCCTTTTCTTTCTCTTCTTCTTCAATCTCCCCCTAGGACTTACTGTCTTAAAAATGAAGCTAGGTCTCCTGGATATGCTCTGTGACATATGGATTCCACAAGCACACCATGGTAATACAGCAAGTCTGGCTGTTATCTCCTGGTGTCTGCAATCTGCTAATCCCCCATTCCCCCTGACAGGCCTGGTGCTGTTTTCACAGCTGCTCTGATGAGAAAGCTGAACTAGTTGATTTTAGGAGAAGACTAAGTGATTGCAGAATGACAAAGAGTACAACACTTTTCCCAAGTGCTTGAGGAGGATAAGATTCTCCTCCACCCTGCTTATTTTTCATGGTTCTTTTTTAGCTATCCCATTTAGCTTTCACTTGGTCTTCTAAAACCTTTTTAAATTGTAACTAGATAATAAATCCCTTACTAAAATTCCAAAGTCCTTAGAGGATGTTATTCCAGTTTTCTGGTTCCTTTGCAAAATGGGTAAAAGAATCTGTGATCTTCCACTTTCACCCTCTTATATTTCATTATTGTATTATGCAAACAAGTGGAAAGATTGATGGAGAAACATGACACCAAAGATTTACAAATCATATTTTTTTTCCTGTGTGGATATATCAGCATTAAAAAGGAACTTGAGGAGAAAGAAGTCATTTTGATAAAGTCTTTCTGCTTTCCCAGAAAATGTTGATTTGTAGATAACCTTACATAAGGTGGTTGATAACCATGATATCCACAGATGGTAGGATGGGAGATTTTTGGTGCATTCATATGGGAATGTAGTTTCAGAGTTTCTCCTGACAAATTTGCCAACAGAGTATTTCCTAAAGAAGATTAAACTACACAACTCAGGGGTGTGGTTTAACCTCCCTCTGAGAGACCTGTCTCCTAGAATAGCTTAGCAGCTTTGATGGGGAACAGAAATATCCCCCTGATTTTTAACTGAATTGACCTTAAACAGCTGTAGGGTTCCAAAAGCAGCAGAGACAGAACGCATGGCACCTGTTTATAGTGTGTTTAACCATTAGCCATGTTAATTCAGGAAATCGGGAAGAAATAAACCAATTAAATGTGACAAATTGAACCACATGTCATCCTTGGCCAGGAAAGGAATATAAATGAAAGTGGTCTTTCTTTGGCTATCCCCTCTTGATGGGTGCAGGAAGGGGAAAAGTTTCCTCATTTCAATAAGCTTTGATTACCAAACAAATTGCAAGATTAATGGCTACAAAAGACTTTAGATACCATCTATGCTAAAATGAGTAAATTGAGATCTGCAGAAATTGTGACTGGCCCAACATCACACAAGTTGAAGAATATAAGCTTCTTAGGGTCTAGAACTGTTTTAATTTGATCATTATATCCTCATTTCTCAGCATAGTGCCTTATGCCTTACACATGATAGGCATTATTTTATTAATATTTGTTGAATTGAATTCATACAGGGCCTGTGACTCCAAATCCATCATGCTATGTTCATTGTAAACATAAACTCAACAACAAGATAGACAGTGGGTGATAGGGCACTTCAAACATGCAGCTCAAGTTGCCTGTTGAAGAGTAAAATGATTTAAAAAAAACTGGTCCAATGATTGTAAGAAATTTTTTTAGAATTATGAGAGAAAAGGGACTAAACTATTCATAATAATTCATACTCTTTTCCCAGCAATCTCACTAATGAGTCATATTGACCTTAAAAAGGTCAAAGACAGAAAAAAAGGTCTCATACACCAATTAGTGTGACTAACGAATCTGTGAAGTGGTTACATATACTTAAATTTGCATTATTTGAAGTTCTAATTATGTAATATATAGTCATTGGTTCCAACCCAAAGGAAATATGCAGTGTGACTCTGAATAAGCAGACTACTTTACAGGATTTGCTACTCACACTAACTGAGAACTGTATATACCCACATATTCAAGGGAGAACTTTTGTTAATAGCAAAAAACTAGAAACAAGACAGCTGCACCTAGGTTACTGAATGGCCAAACAAACTGTGGTAAATAAATAGAATAGAATATTATCTCAAAATAGCAAATGATGAACCTTGGGAATTTAAAAAAAAAAAGAAACATGGAAAGATTTAGATGAAGTGATACAAAGTAGAGTAGACAAAGCCAGAATGACAGTAACAATAATATGGTATATATTGTTCCGTATAAATAAAACAAAAATAGTAAAAGGAAACTGAATTCTGAATAATTATTATGATTAATCTTGGCCCTGAAAATATAAACAAAACATAACTCTTTTTTTTTTAATAGTGAAGGTCTATTTAATAGTGATGTCTATTGGTACAGAAAACAGCATATATTCTTAGAAACTTTATTTATACCTTTATTAAACATTGTATTAAAATTTATCACTGAATATCAATACAATCAATTAAAACTTTCTTAGTAACTATTTGTATTCCAGGATAGGGTTAGGGACTAGACTCTTGATTTCATTGATATAGGGAACCCTCAACTGGAAAAAAATTCCTACCAAAGCAGGTAAGAGCATTCTCTGCAATTTAGTCTGTTAAAACACTGAGAGAGCAAGTGGATTGTACAGAGTCACATGGCCAGGAGGTGTCAAAGGTAGAACTCTAACCGTGGTATTCTTGGCTTTAGGCTTTCTAGAGCTAGGTAACTGGATGACACAGTGAATTGTAAGTCATACTTGGAGTAAAGAAGACCTGAATTCAACTCCTGCCTCAGACACCAGCTGGGTGACTCTGGGGAAGTCATTTAACCTCTTTCAATCTCAGTTTCTGAATTTTAAAAATGGAAATAATAAAAGCACTTACTTCACAGGGTTGTTCTGAACATCAATGAAATCATGTGTACATGTGTGTATATATGTGCATGTGCACACACATATTTACATATATGCATACAGACACATATGACATGGGTTGTGGTGCATCTGTGAATACCTATAAATATGCATGTCACATATATGAGCATGCATGTTGATGTGTGACTTTGTGAACATTAAAACACTATATAAATGTTAACCATATTATTAAAGCTAGTTCACTATCCATTTTATTTTTGTTAATTTCAATACATAAAGTATCACATTTCTTCAGTACTCTAAGTCCCTATCTTTGCCCTTTCATTATCATTTCTTTTCCCCTCTTAAGTTATACTATACTCTGTTCTGCTTGTTTTTCTAAACATTGCATTATTTCCAGAGAATTTTCTATTCCAAAAATTTGCTCTTCATTGTACTATAGAATTCTATTTTACTTGTATGGGGGAATTTATGATTTCATTGATATTATCATCAAATAGAGTTGTCTAGGGGCACCAAAAAATCAAATAATTTATCTAATATCTATTGGTTATATGTGTTACCCAGACCTTCCTTACTCCAAGATCAGTTTTGTAGTCACTACACCAAATTGTCTCTTACTCTATTATATTCTACTATATTAAAATAACACACTATAATTACTCACCTATTATTTGAAATTTATAATACTATTGTGGGTTATGTAAATATCTTTTCTTTTTACAATTTTATATAATGCTGATATCAGAATCTTTGAATGGATTTTTTTTTAGTGTATGTGCTTTTTAATCATGCTTTTAGAGTATATTTCCAAAAAAACAGCCTTACTGAGGGACCAGTACTCTTTCTACCACCCCAACATACTTCTGAGCACTGCAGTAAGGCTCAAAATTCTGGAAATTTTGTTTAGAGACCTAGACCCATGTGAATCTTCCCTTCTCACTTAATGTTTTTTCCTGTACTGAAAGGACAGAATCTTGTGATAGTCATTCACCAGAGTGAGGTGATATAGGCTATTTTTCAATTCAGGAATTCAAGATATTTCCAAGAAATGGTCTTTAAGTCTTTATTGGAACTCACCAGGGAAGGTGAGTTCACTATTTTTCAAGAAAGTCCACCTCATTGTTGGGAAGTTCCAAATATTGGAAAGTTCAGTTTTATAAGAGAACCATAATTGTCTACTTTTACCTTTCATCCATTTGTTCTAGTTCTGGGGGGTTGCTCAATATAACACAAAGTATTGAATTCATGAAAACACTTGAATCCTTTAAATTAAATAACAATAATAACAACAACACTAAAACCAACAACCTTTTAAACAATTAGGTCTTAATTATGCTTCTCTAACGGCATTACTTCAAGACTATTCTCTGGGATAAACAGTTCCAGTTTTCTAAATCTTTATGTCACTCAGTTCCCAGATCCTTTATCTTTCTGGTTCCCCTCTTTGGGATACTTTCTAGTTTTTCCAATGATGCTCTTTATATATGCTATTGTCACAATTTCTGAATATGTCTATCCATCATAGAGCACAATGGGAATATTATCTCGGATCTGAGCTCAATATTTCTATTATGATGGCCAAAGTCTGCGTTAAATTTTAACTCGTCTTTGAAACTAACATGTCAAAATTATTATATGCTTATAATAAGTAAAGCTATACATAATAGAGGTTCATATATTCATAAGAAATTCTCTTTTCTATTCTTTGTTCTTGGAAATTCTCGTGTTTAAAAATATTTGTTAAATTTATAATGACAAAGATAAAAATGATTCCTCAACCCTCCCTCAAAAAAATTTATTAGGAGTTATATCACATTGTTATTTGTTGTTTTGTTTGTTATTTGTTATTACCTAAAAACTTCAAGTCTTTTTCATATGATTTGTTCGCTAAATATTCCCTAACCTGTAGTGGTATAAGTGATGTTTTTAACCTAAATACAGATTTTTTAACATTAATTCCTGTTAAACACCATCCTTATCCATCACATAGCACTTTAAGAGGTACCTCATTTGATCCTAATAGAATTCCTGTAAAGTAGATGCTATTTTACCTCCATTATAAAGATGAAAAAAAGCTGAGAGAATTTAAGTAATTCATGAGAGCTAGTCTGAGGAAGAATTAAAATTTTTCTGAGTACAAATGGTAATATTCAGGACCAGTGAGGTAGAAAAGTAGATAGGACAATGGCCTGGGAGTCAGTAGGACCTGAGTTGAAATCTGGCCTCAGAAGCTTACTAGTTGAATGACCCCAGGCAAATCATTTCCACTTGAAGAAGAAAAAGATCCCAACACTCTATCTACTATTCCCCTACCATTAGGAGCCAATCCACTGGAGTCTACAAAGAATCTCAATTCTGGTCCTACCTCATGGAAGAACCAACAATGTGGAGATAATTCTGAACTCTCAAAGAGAACTACAGTGAAGTGCAAGCACTACCATGTGTTACCAATATGGAAAGGTCATGTCTTTAGTTGGCTTAATGTTGAGTTAGCTTCTGAGAGTTTCACTACCAGAAAACTGGCCCCTTTTCCAGCCATAAAACATCATGGAAACTATCTATTAAAGTCAATGAAAAAGTTTAATCTATGTCAACAAAGGGAATGTCTAAATATTGAAATCATAGATCCTTAAATGATTACAGTATTAAGTTAAATTCTTCTGATTATAATAATAATAATAATAATAAGAAGAAGAAGAAGAAGAATTTAAATAGCACCTATTACATGCCAGGCATTGTGCTAAATACGTTATAAGTATGCTTTCATTCAGTTCTCACAATCTTTGGAAGTAGTTATTATTATTCCCATTTTACAATCCAAGGAACTGAGGCAATTTAAGCAACTTGCTCAGGGTCACAACCTAAAACATTTCAAGTTCAATCACAGTAAGTGATTTCAAGCCATTATTCCATTTTAAATTCTTAAGTAGTCATACATTTCTAAAAGATTATACTAGTAATCAAGTAGTTAGTAGAAGTGCTCAATTGGGTAGAATCTTATAAGATCCCAGATGTAGCAACTGTAGGAAAGAAATTGCAGAAAATATACATTTGGCTTTTTAATCAAGAGCCAAAATTAGCCAAACCAATCTTAGTTTATAAATCAAGTATTTGGGAGTTGGATGAAATCTGTGAGATAATCTACTCCAACCCGCTCAGTTTACAGATAAAGAACATGATGTTGTGTTGTGAAGTTGTGAAGAGTTGTGAAGAGACTTGTTTAAGGTAACACAGCTAGTAAGTAACAGGACTGAATCTAGGACTCCCAAGACATTGCTTTCCAATAAACCAGAGTCAACATTTGTCAAACATGAAGTTTGTGTTAGAAGTCTCACTGACCCCTTGTGGTGTTTTCCATTTTGATTTTTCTGCTATGCTCTATTCTCTCCTCTTCCTGAAAAAGGCTGAGAGACAGATAGAATTGCAGAAGCTTGCTTTTCCTTTTATTATTATTATATTTATTTATTTATTTTGCTGAGACAATTGGGGTTAAGTGACTTGCCCGGGGTCACACAGCCAGGAAATGTTAAGTGTCTGAGGTCAGATTTGAACTCAGGTCCTCTTGACTTCAGGGCTTGTGCTCTATCTATTACATCAACTAACTACCCCTTTATTTCATTTTTTAGGATCTATAGAATCCTGCCTTCCATTCATTTCTAAGACCAAGGAAAGCATGTCACGGAGCAGAGTCACCACTTCAATAGGTGACAAGATTCTGCTCCTTTTTTCCCCAGACTAGTCAGTCCTTGAAGAAAAATGCATCAGGTCAGGCCAAGCCAAACATAATTCAGATGATGATAATCAAATCATAATCTAAAATGAAAAAGAGAGGTGAATCAGAACAAAAGCAGATGAAAAGAAAAATAAGGAGGAAGTTACAGAAATTGGTATTCTATATTCCAAGGCTTTCCTGGCTTCTAACAGGGTTTGAGATTAGTGTTGATAATAGCTTCACCATAGGATGAAGTGAAATCAATGGAACTGGGACTGAAGCAGGATCCATTTATCTTCTTAGGTAGAAATAGAAGGTATGATTTTTAAAAAGACCAATTATACCAAATGCAGGTAATTGATGTGCACATGTAGAAATCATACAAGGAGGGCCAACTGCACACAACAGTACAATTTAAGGCATTATTTTCATCAAGAGTTCTTTGTAACAATGCAGACCCCAAGAGCACAGTTCAAGTGCTCTGTGTGGCATCAGCAGGAAGCCGTAGTTTTCAAATATGCCTCATTTTGCATAGGTAATTGTTTAAAGGACAAGATCATGAAAAGTCCAGCTAGCAAATGCCAGCTTCCAATAGCCTGGTGTAAGCTCCTTCAGTGCAGGGCTGTTTTGGGCTTTGTCTTGGTGTCCCTGGAGCCTGGCATTGTGCCTTATATATAATCAATTCTATGGGGAATAGATACTTATTAAACACTTTGTATATGTCAGGCACTATGCTAAGCAGTGGAGATGCAAAGAAAAGCAAAAGACAATTCCAATTTTCAGGGAGCTCCCAGTATAATGAAGGAGGCATCATGAAAACAACCATGCACAAAAAGCTAAATTTTAGACAATCAGTAGAGGCAAAGCAGTACCATGAAGGAATACCAGGAAGTTCAAGGAGATAAATGTCACTATGCTTCACAAATGCCCATCATATTGGATTAGATAGAAACTACAAGATCTCTTTTTGATCACAAGTCATATATGCTTTGACATAGAAGATGTTCTATTCAAGATGCCTTTTCCTTTTTGACAGCCTCTAATTCATTACCACTAGATTTTGAATCAGGAGGACTGATTGAGTCACTCACTACTTGTGTGACCTAAAATAAAGCATCTTAGCTCTCCATGTTTTATTTTTCATTGTCTATGCTGTTAGTACAAAAGTTCTTAACATAGGATCTATGGGGTTTTTAAATTGAAAACTAAATATCAATGTAATTTGCTTTCTTCATACATTTAAAAACACCATTCTGAGAAGGGGTTCCTACTTAGCCAGAAGTCTATGACAAGAAAGGTTTATATTTTCTAAACTAGATAAATATCTAATATCTCTTCCATTCCTAAGTCTGATGATTCTTTGACCTGATCAAAGTTTACTTTCCTGCAAGAGACAGAGAACTTTATTTCCCTCATTGAAGTCAAATTTTCATATGGAGGAAACTACACAAAGGATCTCTGCTAGAACTACAGAAATTCCAGAGATTTCGCCAATAAATACTCAGGGGAATACAGCTGTATCTTTACTTACCCAGCTATCTCTAGAGAACTGGATATTTCTGGAAGAGAATCTCATGTAGGAGTCAGTTGGAAAATTAACTCAAAGCAAATAATCTGGAGAGGCTAGAGCCATTGAGCATGAGCCAAAGTAGGAGTCATAGAGTTTCTAGGGTAATACACAGGTTTACCTTAAGGTATCCCTAAGTGTTCTGCTGTAAATAAAAGAATGCTTAAAGCTACTTCTCCCAGCTCTAGCCTACAATATAAATATTGTATAATACTTATATTACACAATACCATATAAATATAAATTCTAAAAACATGTGATTTTATATACTGGGGAAGGGCATATTGCTATTTTGGATACGTATTTTTTATCCCAGGAAAACAGTCTTGAACTGGAGCTCAGACGTGGTTTTCATGTGGGAAGTCTCCACCTCATTGATACTGATCATGCCTATTTCCTAGCGACAAAGGGAAACAGGGATAGACAAAGAAAGAAAGAGAGATAAAGATATACAGAGAGACACAGAAAGACAAGTAGAAAGAGGCAGAAGGACAGAGAAACACAAAGAAATATGAATAAACAAATAGCTAAATTAGATAGATGGATGGATGGATAGACAGAAGGGTAGAATATTTATTTATTTATCACTAACTACATACTGGTCACTGTGCTAAATACAGAAGGAAGTCATATTATCAATTGGCCAGGAAACACTGGAATAACAGCCAGAAAACCTAGGGAATACGTTCTATGTATAACAATGACTATTTGTGTGAATACAAAACTCCAAAATGAATGGAGGCTAAGAACTCTACTTCAAAAGGTGTGCTTACTCTGTGGTTAAACTGTTGATACTCTCTGAAATGTTTCCTCAGGAATTTAGAATATAAGAACTCACACCTTAAAATGACATCACGAAGTAACTTTAGAGGTTGCTGAATCTAATATTCTCATTTTACTGATGATGATGAGTAAATTGAGGAATAGAGATATTAAGTGATTTGCCCAAGAGCATAAAGCTAAGTATCTAAAGCAGGTTTGGGACTCAGATCTCCCTGACTCCAGATGCAGTGCTCTGTTGACTATACCACTATACTGTAGCACTCAGCACACTATTTGGGGGGTATATCTAACTAAGTGGCACAGTAGATAGCATTTTGGGCCTGAAGACAGGAAGATATCACAGGAAGAACACAGAATGTGTTCAAATCTGTCCTTAGACTCTTACTAGCTGTGTGACTCTGAACATCTCATGTAGCCCTGTTTGCCTCAGTTTCCTTTTCTGTTAAATGAACTGGAGTGCAAACTCCTCTAACATTTTTGCTAAGAAATGTTAGACTCCAGTTAGGATCATGAAGAATCTTACAGGACTGAAATAACTAATCAACAACATGGTGGAAAGAATGTAAGCTGTAGAATCAGAGACAGGATCCTATAATGGGAAGAGCACTTGCTTTTGATTCAGAGGACCTGACTCCTTTCTGTACTTCCTATGAAATCTTAGGTACTTAACTTCAATTATTTTCTTATCTGTAAAAAGAGGCCAGCTAAAGGACTAGATAGGACGATATGGCTTTTAAGATCACTTTTAGCTTTAAGTATGTCCAGGATCACAGGATCTGAATTCGAATTTTAGCTCTGATAATTAACTCCTTGCTTACTTAATCTCTCTTCCTATAAAATGAGATTTAAACTAGATGACTTCTAAGATATCTATACAACTCTAAATCTATAATCCTTTGAAAACAGTTCCTAGAACTGTTGAGTACCATCTATTTCCTGGTTATTTTTTGAGGTTATTTTTACTTCTACAACTTTACCAGGCATGGGGTTTTGTGCTACTCAACAAAGCAGCTTCTCCCTATCAGGTACAGATATGGTAAAAAGTGTTAAGGAAGCACATCCTCATATATTCTTCTTAATGCATATTCTTTATTGGTTCTCAATATATTTTCTCTTTTTTTCTGTGTATGATGCTTTGAGAAGAATTTAGAGCCTAGTAAATAACTGGCTCTGCTTTTTTTTTTTTTCCCCAAGATGTGTCAAGCTCTAAGTGAGTTTGATACTATGTCCTGTAATAATATATTCCAAGACTGCCAAAACCCTATAATTTATGATACTGAAACTGCTGGGTAATAGTACAGAAGAAGTAGGTGAGAGATATTTGGTTGATGTTTTAATTTCTGATGAGATGGAAGTCAATAGCCACGATATGTGCATGGAAAGTGGAAGGGGGGAGCATCAATTTGTCTCTTTAATTTGAGTTTTAGATTTGTTGAGAACTGAAACTAGATTCCCGGTGAGTCAATTCCCAATACATAAAGCAGTATACATAACACATGATATAGAGATCTAGCCTCCTCTCCAGAATGAGGTTGGCAGTAGATAAGGGACTCATTTTTCAGCAACAAGAAGAAAAACCAGTTGAGGAAGTTAAAAAAAACCCCAACAAAACAACAGATAGGAGGAGTTATGGGGATTAGGTGTAGATTTCAATTTCTTTATTTATCCTCCTCCACTTGTTTGGTATTTAGGATAAACACAAGCTTCCCAGGATTAAGCCTCTGAGTTCTTTTCTTCCTAGTATGATAACAATGCCTGCCCATTTTATGAACCAGCTGCATTCTCTGGGCTTGAGTTGCTATTTCACCACCTCTGTTATGGGACTTGGCTATGCCCATTGGGTATTGGATACCCAAGAAGGCCAAGGATAAATGAATGAATGACCATTTATCAAGTACCTACTTAGATGACATTGCTGCGCTTGGAATTGGCAATACAAATTTAAAAAGGAAACAGTACCTGCCTTAAAGAAGTTTATCTTCTACCAGGGTAGTACCACATTTAACAGAGTGGTGGTCAGAAACTAATCTGGAGATCAAAACATACATACATAGATATAATTGAGAATATTGTAGGAGTAAGGAAGGAGTAATCTGTTTAGATCTGCCTTTTAGGAAAATAATTTTGGTAGCTAGGTGGAGCACAGAAGATGTATTGGAGTGGAGAGACTCCACTTGAGACAAGAAGACCATGTAATGGGCCATTGCAATAGTCCAGAGAGAATATGATGAGAGCATGAACTAAGTAAGGTATTCATATTCAACTAAATTTGTAGAAAAAAGAAAAATATGTGAGAAATATTTGGCAATAGAAACTACAAGATTTGGAAATTAATTGGATATGTGGAATGAATAAGAGTGAAGGAATCAAAGATGAAGCCAAAGTTGTGAATCTGGGTGCCTAGAAGAATAGTGGGGTATCCTCTACATAAATAGAGATTTCTGGAAAATTAAGGATTTCAAGGAAAAGCCAGAGCATAATGTTCGATTTGTTGAATTTGAGGTACTAATGAGACATCCAGTTGTTCCTGATATCCAGTAAAAAGTTGGTCATGGAGATCTGGACCTCAGATCTAAATCTAGATCTAGATATAAATATAGACCTAAGACTAGATATAGATAGAAATCTAGGAGTCATTTGCATATAAGTGATGATAACTCTCTTAGTTTCCCTACATAATGATATTTGAGAAGAATTTAGAGTACAACAAATAACCACCTCTCCTTTTTTCAAAGATATGTATACTCATATGTACTTTTTATCATAACTGATATGAATTAAAATGGGAAAGAAGTTGAAATAGTGTTTTTAGCTGCTAGAAAAGTCCTGATAGCTGCTGTTATTAAGCATAAGACATAGACTGCTTTATGATTTACATACCAAGCAAGAGCTAAGATAATCAAATCAAACATATGGATTATTCAGAAGTCTCTTATTGGTTCAGTTTCTTCTACCTTCAAAATTCAAAATTGCAAGTATGGAGCAAAATAGTCTAAACTTGGGTTCTATTTTTTTGTCCTTCCTTTGTCTCTTTCTTCCTGCCTTCTCCCTTCCCCAGGCCCTAGGCAACTTGTTATAAGAGAAGGTGCACAAGACCTGAAGTTGAATATCTGTGTTGAAATCCTAAGTTCCCTAGCCAGGTGACTTCGGGTCATTCAGCTTTTCTGCAACTTTATAAGTTTTCATTTGTAAGGGAAAAAAAAAAAAAGGTGGCTAAATTGTACATCATATCCCACAGGGTTGCTGAACATATAATGAGATAATGTATGGGAAACACAATATAACTGAAAATTGCTCCATAAATGTGTTATTATTATTATTAATATTAATAACCAGCACTAAAATGCCCATATGGCAGGCAGGAAGAAGAATGAAAGGTCTGGATAATCAGTACCTGAGAGTTAGCTGTTTCTAATCAATTGTTGTCTCCATGTGGATGGATGTGGCCTTGCAGACCATCATTTTCATATACTCAGGCACCAAAACACAAAATTACAGCTGGCAGAGACTCTTTTGTGATTCCACAATGAGCAAAAATTCTAAGCAAATAGATGGATCTTAAACCAGCCCTTAGAAGGCGGCCAAATTGCTCAGCTCCACACTAATGGAGGTGCCTGACTGCCCTGGTATCTTTCTGCTATAAACTCAAGGCATCAGAAAGGCCCCTAAGTCACAGGAAGGACAACTTTATGATCCAGAAAGTAAAGAACTGGACCTAGATCAGCTGTGACAGGGAGCAATTGATTGGAGGCTGTGAAGGAAACTGGCTTGGAAGTCCATAAAATATTGGAGAGTCAGTGTTTCCAAGGATGGGTTGCTTTGACTATAGCCTCTGAGTGGATTAGAATTCTAGAAGGCAAATGTGAACTAAAGGCATGTAGGGCATGTGCCCCCAGAGAACCATTGTGCCATCTGAGATACTTAACAAGATCAACCACTGAAAAAAGAACACTCCTAAGTCAGCAAGATCCTAAGGAAAGCAGAGAGATGCATTTCCATAATGATGGACTGTATTCAAGTTTATAAAATACAGATAGAAGTAATGACAGGCTTAGAGTAGGAAGGAACAGAGAGTTGATGCTAAACATTCATTGTAAATAGCCTAGTTATCAACCAATACATTGTCCATAGGGCTGTGAAATGGTCGTGCTTTTCAGGAAATTAGTTTGAATTATGTTAAGAAAATGACCAAAATGTTCTTATTTTTTGACCCGGAGATGCCATAGCTAGCCATAGACCCCAAGGACATCAGATCCCAATAACAAAATATTCTTAATAGTATTTTTCAGGGTAACAAAACTGGAAAACAATGTAAAAAGAAATTTACTGATTAGACATGACTAAACAGATTTGTAGTACATTAACATAATGATCTATTATATACTGTCAGAAATGATGGATATGAAGGATTCAGAGAAGCAAGGAATAATTTTTATGGATCAATGCAAAGTGAGGTAAATAGGACAAGAAAAAATACACATAATATAACAATGACAATAGTATCTGTGAAAATGGAAAAAAAAATAACACAACTGAACTGAACATGTGTGTGATTGAGATGATCAAGTTTAATCCTAAAAAAAGAGATGAGAAAATATACCTCCCTCCTTCATCTGCAGAGGTAGAAATCTATAGTTTCGGGACTTTGCATATATTGTCAGTCAGTGGATATATTGGTTAGTTTTGTTGAATTGTTCTTTTTTCTCTATTTAATCTTTGCTTCTGTGTCTCTCTGGCTTTCTCTGTTTCTCTGTCTCCCATCCCCTCCTTTTTCTTTCCATCACTTCCCCTTTTCTCACCTTCCTTCTCCTCTCCTCTCCTCTTTTATGTCTGTCTTTCTGTATCTGTCTCTGTCACTCTGTCTTCCTGTGGCTGTGTCTCTATCTGTCTCTGTCTCTATTCATGTCTGAGTCTGTCTTTCTGTTTCTCACTGTCTCTATCTCTGTCTCTCTGACTCACTGTCTTTTGGTCTGTTTTTCTTATTCTCTCTCTGTCTCAATCTCTCTCTCTCTTCCTTTCTCCCTCTCCCCCTTTCTCCCTCCTCTTCCTCTCTCTCAAGATCTCTCCTCATAAAGGAAGAGAAGTGATATATTTGAAAATGAAGGTGATATAAAAAGATAACAATAAAATTTTCAAAAGAAAGAAGTATTCTTGACAGGGAATACATAAATCAATTGGGAAATGCTGAAAAGGATTATCCATGTCCTGAAACATTTAGAGAAGTGAGAATAGGTATCTTTTAAAAAATATTTCATTTCTCTTTTTGTTTTTCTTTCTTGTGAAATGCTTCAAGAGTGAGGGTGATATTTCTTTCCTTCTTTATATTTGGTTTAATCTATGTAAATTCTTAGAATACTAATCCCAACTCCCATTTTTGAGTGTTAGGTATACAAGGATGCACATCACCCTCAATGTACTAGGGCTACCCCCTAGGAACTGGGGGGATTGTTAACTAATGCTATTAACTTGAGCCTTCCATTGGTGTACTTCCTTCCAAGATGTCCAAGATTGAGAATCAATTCAGTCAGCCAAACTTAAACAGCTTAAGAAAAAGGGTATTCACCAAATTAGTATAAAATATTTTCTCAAACTGGCCTGTTTCAAACACTGGCCTGTTAAACATACAGAATCTAGAGGAAAATGGGATCAAGCTTAGAGATCAATGTGGCAAAAGGGTAGCCTTTCTCCTATTTGTGGAGGATGCTTAATAAGATCTTCTTAAGTCTGTAAATTTGTGTCCAGTTGGTCCATCTGTCTGGCTCCTAATAAAGCCAATGCTGTCAGCTGATTTTTGGGGAGCACCTAGAAAATTTAGAGAAGAAAAGAAATCCAAAACTGTCTAGATTTTTGAAAGCTCAAAACTTCTCTTCTAGCCAAATGCAGGAAAAGGATACCTGACCAAGACTGAAGTCAAGGCTGAGGTTTCTCCCACTTTTACCCTCCTAGGTATTTCCCCCTCAGAAATATGTTGGACAGCTATGTTTCCTCCAAAATCTTAAATCAATGATTTCTCAAAGGGCTTGGTAATTTATAGATGATCCAAAGTTTTCTCAGACTATTAAAAAAATACCTTCTCTATGGTATTTACTTCACTCAATCCTTTCAAAGACTTTTTTCATTCTAAATCCTTTTGATTGGTTGACATACTGATTGATTGATTGAAATGCATTCTCATTTAGTTAAAGTTCATTTAGAGCTAAAAATGGCATCTGGTGGTTTTGATACAACCATTACAATAGAAAGTCTCAAATGAGTGGTACAGAGGACAAGTGATAGTTATCCTAAGAAAATAACAGCCATTCTCCTACCCCAATCCAGGTGCAAAAACTCAATTAAGGAGAGAAAACCACTTTTTCCTCGGGGACTTGACATGGTAGGTAGCAACTATTTTGGTCCTTCCCTGACCCACACCATGTCCAGCCTGTCATACAAGAGACCCATTGCCATGGCATATATCTCCCAGGGCTTCACTATCCCTTGAGGACACAAACTATATACTCTTTGCTGACATGACAATATCTACAATCAGACTTATCTATGTCATGGCTCTTTCTGCCTTTCTTTGAATAAATTTGCTCCACAGGCAAGAATGAATTTTTAGTTATTGTTCTGTTAAAATGCATGACTTGAAGGATTTTTTTCCCATTCCTTTCAGGCAGCAATTCATGTTCATAAATCCCAATCCACCCTCTCCCAGTCTTTGTCAACACACACTCACACACACACACACAGAGTGAGTATAAAAACAGTACAGAGACCAAACGATCTGTGATAAAGAATAAAAATTCAATGGGTTTTCTAGTAAAAAATTCCTAGGGGCATTTTGACTGACAAGAAGCTGGACTCTCATTGTCACCCTAGTCTTATAATACTTGCTTACTCCTGTCTGCCCCGGGTTGTTCTAAGGAACTCAACCTGTCACTTTCTAAAACCTACAATTGTAGCTAAATTCCTACAGTATAATACAACTGGTAAAATGACCTATTGCCATGGGGTTACAATGAGAAAGATCACTGTAGGTTGGGGCTAGGGGAAGAAGGTTTCACAAAGGAGGGGGAACATCAATGTGAATTTGAAGGAGGGAGGAAACTGAAATGAGTAGATGTAATCATTTTAATCAAATAACCAAATTCTAAAATTTTATTGTTGGAGAAAACTTTAAGGATTTTCTAATCCAACCTTTTCCTTTTTAAATATGGAAACTTTGGGGAGTCAGGAATAAGTTGGTAGGTATGTTTGGGGGCAATAAATAGATTTATTTGAATAGAATAGAAGGTTTGTGTAGAGAATCACATCAGAAGGTAAATCTTTGTTTCATTCTTTTTTATTTGCATCTCTGATATCGAACATAGTGCTTTGCTTAGAATGGGAGCGAAAATATTTGCTGATAGAGAAGTAATGAAAAACATGGTTCAAAAGCAGGGACAATACTGGAGCAATGGAAAAAGTGGTAAATGTTAAATCACCTAGGTTCAAATCCCACCTCTGCCACTTAGTAGTTGAGTGATATTTAGCAAACTAGTTAACCTCTTGGGAGCTCACTTTCTTTCTCTATAAAATGGTAATCTTCCTTAGATTCATCAAATCCATTCCCATCATCTCTATGCAAGTTTCACCCAAATTATCCCAAAAAACTAGGTGTCTTTCTTCCTCCTAACCATCTTCATGGAACAAGAATATAGAACTGAGATTCTTCTATTCAGATGTCATTTAATAACAATATAAAGGGGTACATGTATTCATTTGAATAATATGATAATACATTACACTGGCCCGAGCAATAATACTTGTCATGGAAAGTTGATATATTTCTTTATAATGGATGTACTTCTCATTAGGGAGTATTAGCTTTTCAAAATCATGTATATAGAAGTTGGCAGAATAACAAATTACACTTGCATTTATTCTTTTGACCTAGGCTAAATATTATTTTTATCCACCACTGTGATATGTAAACTGGTCCTGATGAGGATAATAATGACATAACTGATATATTCCAAACAGAAGTGCCAATGGAAGTAAAACCTACTAGTTTGCTCACTATTGTGGAGCTTTAGCCAGACCACAAATTCTAACCAAGGCATATCTATTTTGAGACTAATGCGCCAAGGATAGATTACATGCATTCCAAGTAATGTATTTTGGTCCAAGAGGCTATTGAATCATGAAATTACAAAATATTAGACATAATATTTGACAATATTACAATTATATGACAATTACAATCATGAAATTACAAAATATTAGACAAAATATAGACATAAAGTTAATAACTGACATTTCTATAATCTTGTACATTTGCAAAGCAAACTATATAAATTATCTCATTGGAAATAATGATCCATGACCCATAGCATGATCCCCATTTTACAGATGAGGCAACTGAAATTCAGGAGAAAATAAGTGGCTTTTCCATGGTCACACAATGTCAGTAACGGAATTCGAACCTAGGACTCCCTTGGCCCAAATCCACTATCCACTGAATCTCACATAATACAAACACCTACCCAATTCATAATCCTTTACACAATGTCAGTAATAAATGCTCCTCAATTCTCTGCTTGAACACTTCTGGTAACAGCAATATTATTACTTCCCAACTTCTCATGGGAGCTCATTTCATTGTTGGACAGAAGTTAGAAAATTGTTGCTTCTATTGAATGGTTATCTGACTTCCTGTAATTTAACTCATTAGTCTTAATTCCTTTGTTGCAGGAGCAGAATCAGTCTAATTTATATTATATATCCCTCCATTTCTTTCAAAGCCTCTTCCCTTGTCTAGCACAATTCTTTGTACATGATATATGTAATAAGCATTTGTTGAATTGTATTCTCTGTGACCTATCCTTCAGCTATCATGTCACCCTACTTTTTTCTTCTTGTCCCTAATTCCTCTAACCATTCAATGTAAATAGAAACACACAAATTTCTTTTTCTGCCATCATGTATCAATTCTTCCAAATGTGGACAGTTTAATTACCAGTTCAACTAGAAAAGATATAACCAAGAATCTGGGAGCTTCCTGTTTGGGGGCTGAAGCTGAATAACAGACAACTGTTGAGAATTATGTCTGAAATCAGTTCATTCCTACATATTAATCCTATCAATCAATATAACCAATAGGCATTCATTAAGTGATTATAAATTTTGGTAAGCGATGAGGATACAAAGAAACACACACACACACACACACACACACACATACACACACACACACTCTAGTTTTTGCCCTAAAGATCTTAAAATCTAATGGAAGAAAAACATGAATATAGATACATACAAGTTATATACAAAGTAGAGGAAAGAAAACCATTGAAGGGAAGGAACCAGCACCTGGATAGATTGGGGAAAGTATAGAAGAGGGCAGCTGAACTGAATCTGAAAAGAATAGAGGAAATACACTAGGAAGAGATGAGGAGAAAGTACATTCCAAGCATAGGGAAAAATCAAAATGTTTAGGAAGAAGAAGGGACACCTAGTTTTCTGAGATAATTTAAATGAAGTTTGCATAGAGATGATGAGATGGATTAGATGAATCTGTAGAAGGCTATAGGCTCTTACAGCTAGAGCTGTCCATCTAGTCTCTACCTCTCCCATTTTACAGAAGGAGAAATTAACATCTAAAAGCCAAAATATCACGAGTAGTCTTAATCTAGATCAATTGGTGGCCATCTCTCCCTAGGAAGGAAAAAAAGAGAAAGGGACCTTTGTGGAATAAACATAATAAAGCTTTCCTAGCTTTTCATTTTAAGGGAGATTCGTTGTAAAGGATGTGTTGAAAGAGTCCCTTACAGTGGTTACAATAGGAAAATTAGTTTTTGAGTCATTACATACTAACCTGGTGCATTAAACTTGCATTTGAAATCCTAGCCAATGGACAAAATGCAAACTTGCTTATTATTTTTTATTTCATTTTTATTTCAAGAGATTTGAAGGTTTGACAGCCATTATATAGGAGAAACACTTTCTTCCAGGCTATAATGTGGTTGGACTCCTTGTGTTCAAATAAATTAAAGTTATTGTGTTACATAGGTTTATCTATTTCTAGCTTTCCCCCGTATAACATTTATCCATTACATTGTCCCATAGGATGCTGAAAATTTAAGACTGCCTGAACTCTTCAAGTGTCATGCAGTCCATCTCCTTGACTACAGGAAAGAGTCAATCCTCCCATCACTTTAGATCTTCAAAAAAACTAGTTGACCACTTAGCAGTAATGAGATTCATGCTTGAAGAAGAAGATGTATCTTGTCAAAGCAGCTATTTTTCTCTTCAGCCCTTTTGATTCCTCTTCCCTTTCCTTAAGTTTTTGAATCTGGTCACCGACTGTCTTACTTCAAAGCAAGGTCAATTTGTGTGAAGTGACTTTTATCATAGGGTGAGAAAACAAAATTCACAGTTCTGTCAGATACAATATAAATAGGTCATATATGTAACTCTTGGTAATCAAAATATCATAGTCATTTGGCTTTCCTAGCTTTTAACTTTCAAGTGATCATCACAGTCATATGTAAATTAGCTTCTGGGAAATAATTTGAAATCACCTTTGCTTCAGAAGTACCTTTTTCTTTGAGAATTCTTACAGAGGAAGAGAGACAGAGACAGAGACAGAGAGATGGAGGGACAGAGACAGAGAGAGAAACAGAGAAAGAGAGACAGAGTGACAGAGACACACAAAGAAAGTAAGAAAGAGATTGAGAGAAATACACACAGAAAGACACAGAGAAAGAGATAGATAGAAACAGAAATAGACAGACTCAGAGAGACACACAGAAATAGACAGAGACACACAGAGATACCTAGAAAGAGATTGAAAGAAAGAGTGAGACAGATAGAGAGAGAGACAGAGAGAGAGAGAGAGAAAGAAAGAGAGAGATTGAGAAAGAGAGACAGAGACAGAGAGAGAGAGAGAGAGAGAGAGAGAGAGAGAGAGAGAGAGAGAGAGAGAGAGAGAGAGAGAGAGAACAATTGGGGAGGGGAACTGGCCACAGCAATACATGAGTCAATTAATCCATCAAAAATTTATTAAGTTTTTATTGGATATTAGACATTGTGGTAAGCATGTGGTTCAGACATAAATGAAATACCAACTCTCAAGGAATAAGACTGTCTAAGAAGGAATGGGGGAAGAGGAGGAGAGTTTGCGATCTATACCAATGGAGGAATACCAGTGTAGTGGATGTTCTTCCCTGATTGATGTAGTGATTTCAAGTAGTGCTTCTTGGCCTCCTAAAGGCAAATTCATACCTTGGTTGAACCTTTATAATCCCCTCACAGGGTACTCCTTCTCCTATTTTATTCTTTCAATATGCCAACATTATCTTTCCATGCCTCTCTCTTCCTAACTATTGACAGTTAAATTCCTTGCCTTTGTAGGGTGCTTCATTTTGCCTGAGGGGCACTGCTTTTTAACATGCCTTTTGTGTGACATGCATTCTCTCCACCACCTGCTCAGATTCTGAGATCTGGGCACTGACATCTATTCCCATGTGCTTACATTCCACTGAGGTGAATTGTAATGAGCTTTGGTACCAAATGGACAGATAGTCCCTCACAGACCTCATTTGCAGAGCTCTTTCTGCTACCTGCTGGGAAGCAGCGCACCCAGTCATTGCTGATGGAACATACCCAGAGGCTAACTGCTGTGCCAATAGCAGGTGCTCCTTCTCAGTTGGAGTTACTATATTAACCCCAAAATCAATACCTTGCAGTTAAGTAAACCTTGGTTCAAATACCAACTCCTCCCTTTTCTGGTTATGTCACCTTATATAAGTTACTTCCTTTCTTTGATCGTCAATTTAAATGAGAATAATAATAATTTTCTGGGAGGAAAAGTACTTTATAAAACTGTAAAGTACATAAAAATGCAGGCTATTATGGCTATTTCATTCTTTTTATCATTTAATGAATTTCTGATATAAATGATCTTTAAGTGTGGGTTTCTACCCTAATTAGTAGTAGTAGTAGTGGTGGTGGTGGTGGTAGTGGTGGTGGTAGTTATAGTGGTGGTGTGGTAAATGTTCAATTTTATCATTATTGTTATTGCTACTATCATTATTTACAATGTGATGCACTTAGAAGCCCTGGATTCAAGTCTCAGCTCTACTCATCAACCAACCACTAGGCATTTAAGAATATTAATTATCTACCACTTATCTTCTTAGATGCAAGGGATAGAAAGAAAAAGTGGAAAGAGCAACTACCCTTAAGGAGCTTACATTCTAATAGAAAAGCAACATGTAAACCAATAACTATGTAGAAGATACACAAGGAAATACAAATAAAGTCACTTTAGAAGGGAAGACTTTTAAACTTAGCTGCATCTGCAGGCTATTCTGATGTAAAACTCTATGGGAACTGAATAACTACTTAAAAAGAAAAAGGTGACTTTTTTGTTATTGTTTGTCCAGGGTTGATATGTATGATTTGGAAAAAGTGATTTTTGAATTAATAGATCTCCCTTTCCTCTCTTTTCTTTTCTCTCCTCTACCTATCTCATTTCCCTCCTTTCCTCCTTCCTTCCTTCCTTCCTTCCTTCCTTCCTTCCTTCCTTCCTTCCTTCCTTCTTTCCTTCCTTCCTTCATTTCTTCCTTCCTTCCTTCCTTCCTTCTTTTCTCCTTTCCTCCATTTCTTTCCTTCTCTCTTCTCCCTTTCTCTCATTGTTTTCTTTCTTTCTTCCTTCCATTCTTCCTTTCTTTTCTCTCTCTTCTATGTCTCTATCTCAATCTTTCAATCTCTTTGTCAACTTCTCCCTCTCCTCTCCTCTCCTCTCCTCTTCTCTCCTCTCCTCTCCTCTCCTCTCCTCTCCTCTCCTCTCCCTCTCTCTCTCTCTCCCATCCTTTCCCACCCTTTCCCCTCTCTCTCTCTGTCTCTCTCTCTCTGTCTCTCTCTCTGTCTCTGTCTCAGTCTCTGTCTCTGTCTCTGTCTCTTTCTCTCTTCCCTCTCCCCCTCAGTGGATAGTGGACAGGCTTGGAGTCAATTTGAGGTCAAATCTAACCTCAGACACTTACTAGCTATGTGACCTCAGAGAAGTCACTTAACCCCTTTGCCTCAGTTTCCTCATCTGTAAAATAGAAGTAATAATAGCAGCAACTTCCTGAAATTTTAAGGATCAGAAAATATAATAATAATAAGTGCCATATAAATTTTAGTTATTATTAATTGTTTTTTCATATTCATTAGACTGGTAACTCACTTATAAAGCACTTTCTTCTACTTATATGATGTCATCTCATGCTCAAAACAAAACCTAGAGAACCAACCTGGACTGAAGCTAGATCCAACTCCCAATTTTGATATGATTTCAATGACCCTGGGCAGGTCATTCAATCTGTCAGTGCCACAGGAAATTCCCTAGAACTTATAGGCCATAGAATGCAAATTTCTTTAGGGTGTGTACTCAGGGTACCTTGTTATTTTTAGGGAAAACACTCTCCTAACCTATAGATGGAAAATGTGTATTTGATCAAGATTAAATAGTTTTGCCAAGGTTACACAGGTAATAATCATCAGAGGTAGGGTTTAAACCTAGATCTTACTGCAAGACAATGTTTATATCATTAAATAATGTAATGATAAAGCATGTTTATTCATCATATTAAATAAATAAAAATGTAAAACAAAATCTTAAAATGAATGATTAAACTT
This sequence comes from Antechinus flavipes, assembly GCF_016432865.1. NCBI lineage: Eukaryota > Metazoa > Chordata > Mammalia > Dasyuromorphia > Dasyuridae > Antechinus > Antechinus flavipes. Next base: position 326,347,039 of record NC_067400.1, on the reverse strand, counting down.
TTAAAATAAGATAAAAATGTCATTTTTACAATAATGTAGTTGAACAGGAGAGAAGGTATGTATAAACAGGCTTAGAGAGGTTACTGTGATTTTACCTGTGGTGTTATTTGGATTTTATTCACCTTTCACACCACTAGACAATAAATATTTGACAGACCCAAAGAAACAATTTCAAAAAATATTTACTGAGTGTCGGCTAGGTAGTGTAATAAATAGAATGGTGGGCCTAAAATTGAGAAGATCTAAGTCAAATCTGATCTCAGATACTTTACATGTTCTGTGACTTTGAACAAATCATTAACTTAGATTTGCCTCAGTTTTCTCAACTGTAAAATGAGTATAATAATAGCACCTAATTCCCAGGATTGTTGTATGGACAAAATGGAATCATATTCATGAAACACTTAGTTCAGTGCATTGCATATGGTAAGTGCTATATAAATGTTAGTTATTACTATTGTTGTTGTTGTTGCTGTTGTTACCCATATGCATGACCTTTCAGAGAACAAGGAAAGAATAAGTTGCCTGAAGTCCAGTCATGGATCTATATATAGCTGAAAGGGAACTTGAAGACATGGATTCTTATCTTGGGGTCTATGAACTTGTGCTAAAGCAGACAGATAAATATAAAGATAGATAGGTACACAACTAGAATATATATAAATATATATGTATGAATGTAAATACACTAAAGAGAGAGAAGAAGAAAGAAAGAAGAAGAGGAGGAAGAGGTGGAAGAGGAGGAAGAGAAGAAGAAGAAGAAAAAGAAGAAGGAGGAGGAGAAGAAGGAGAAGAAGAAGAAGAAGAAGAAGAAGAAGAAGAAGGAAGAGGAGAAGAAGAAGAAGAAGAAGAAAAACAAGAACAGAAAGAAAGAAAAAGAAGAAGAAGAAGAAGAAGAAGGAAGAAGAAGAAAGAAGAGGAGGAGGAGAAAAAGGAAAAGGAAGAAGAAAAGAAGTAGAGAAAGAAGAAGAGGGGGAGAGAAAAGAGAAAAGGGTTGAGAATAAGAGAGAAGGGGAGAGAGAATTGTATTTCAACATATTTTCTTTCTTTTATAATCCTATGTATTTTGTGTTACGTATTTAAAAACATGGTTCTGAGGAGTCAATATTGTTTCGTCATACTATTAAAGGCCTCCATGATGCTGCTGTCTTTCCAAAACTCTCCTATTCTATAGATGGAAAATGTGTATTTGATTAAGTTTAAATAGCTTTGCCAAGGTTACACAGGTAATAATCATCAGAGGTAGGATTTAAACCTAGATCTTCTTACTGCAAGACAATCTTTATATCATTAAACAAAACCTTTTCCCTTCAAAATTCAGGACCATATGTAACAAATAATAAATGACCAGATAATTAGAGGCAAAATCAACAATCTTGTAATTTTAGAATGATTGATCTGTAAACATCAATGGATGATATTCTCTAGAAGAATACTGGTCTTTTAAAGACAGCTGGGTGGCAGCTAGCTCTATCTAGTGGAGAAAGCATTGGGCTTGGAATCAGGAAGACCCAGTCTTGGACAATCACTGGCTATATAACCCTGGGCAAGTCATTTAACCCTGTTTGCCTTAGTTTCCTCATCTATAAAATGAGCTGGAGAAGGAAATGGCAAAACACTCCAGCATCTTTGCCAGCAAAACATCAAATGAGGTCATGAGTTGGTCAACTGATTAGCAACACCAACAAATTTGAATCTCCTACTTAGTCTTATTGCAGAATTTCATTCTGTTTTGCCCTTCCTATCTCTCCTTTTCCTCATTTTTCATTTCCTCCTCCAAACATACTTTCAAGACACCCTCAGTGTCAAAGAATATAGAAAAAGAATACATTTACTGATATGTCCTGGCCAGTTCTCTTAATCTGAACCCAGATGGTGAAAGAGAATTAGCATTGAGTCCCACTGAGCCATGAAGGGAACTGAATAGGTGAATATTTTACACCTGCAATTAGTCACACATGCAAAATTGTGTTCACAACTAGTTGCACCTGCAAGTGGTTAATTGCTAAATAGCAAATGCAATTAGCCACTTACACATTATCTTGAGGATGCAAGTTGCCAACACATTTAACCACTAGTATATGAAATGGTTGTGCAGGCACAGGGGGAAGGAAACCCTGCAGCTGCCACAAAAGGAGCCAGAGGGCTGGGCATACAGGAAAAAAAAAATCTGCTGGAGGGCCCTCTAGACAATCAAGCAGAAGAGTCAGTGGCTTGAAACCTGTGAACACACTCATAAAATATTCAAGCTGGAAGGGAATTTGAAGATCACTAAGCCTAATGCTTTCATTTTATAAATGAGTAAATTAAGGCCACTCCATGGACCAGAAGTGACTTGCCCAAGATCATATAGCACAGTTGGTACTAGAACACAAGTCTTCTGATGATAAGTCCCTTACTCTCCATAGAAACAAGACCCAGAGGCATAACTAGGCTGGGGTTCTAAAGCTTTGTCCTAGCGCACAGTATGGCAAAGGCAAAGTGTAGAGACTGTTTATTCCCAGACCTTACAGTAGAATACTAGCTTCTTTTGGCAACAGACATCCCATCATTGCTATGGCACCTGGAGTCTGTCTTACTGCCCAATTTCCATGAGAGAGGCAGACCAGTCTCTTGGGAAGGAGCTACTCCATCTTCTAGTTTGACCAAATCTTTGGTCTTTAAAATTCTGCACCCTTCCTAATACTGAAATGACTTTTTATATCATTCCTTTCTCCTACATATACAGTTTCCCCATTCCCAAAACACAAACATCACTCTCTTTTCCTCTGGTACAAATATCCCTAGTTATGTCTCTGCTTTAATCATAAAGAAGATTTTAATTTATTACATTGGGAAGCTGGATTGGATGAGCCTGCAATAGGCAAACCCTAATATAAGTATATAGGTCATGGTCTCCCAGTCTTATCACATAAAGAGCTGCCCCAACCACAAGATTGTTCTTTTGTTAAGGGCAAAGCAATTGTAAGAAACAAAATTGAATGTCATACAAGTAAGTGAAATCCTGGTGGCTTTTAAGGCTATCTTGTCTCTATCAGACACTAATAGAAACTATTATTTAACTACATTGGATGGTGAAATGTAAATGTTATATTTGTACATTCCTTTTTATCCTCAAAACATCCTTTTGGGAAATGAGAGAGAGAGAGAGAGAGAGAGAGAGAGAGAGAGAGAGAGAGAGAGAGAGAGAGAGAGAGAGAGAGAATGGGGGGGGGAGGGAAAGAGAGAAGGAGAGAGAGAGGGAGAAAGGCTGAAAGTGACCTTTAGAAAAAAAAAAAAAAGAACAAGTATTTATTGTTTCCTTTGCAGCCCATTCTGGCTTCCTATAGTCACCTCAAGAGAGGTGTTAGCAGATTGTCATTTTTTTTTCAAAAATTGTTTCATTTTCAGTAGCATGGCAAGGAGGAACACATCTGTGTGTTTAATTGTCATGGACGGGAATGTGGCAGACTGAAGAAGCTCTCCAGCTATAATGAGATGCTCGAGGAAGCCAAGCTTTTAGGCGGAGGGACAGAGCTGATTATCGGGTAATAATGACAACGCCTTGAATTTATATTACACCTTTCCACAGAGATCAAAGCGCTTCTCATCTATTATCTCTTATAACCACAGTGTACCCCACCCCGCCCCAAGTCATTTCAGCAGTTATCTTTCCTTTTAAGATGAAGGAACTAAGATCCAAAGCAATGAAGTGGCTAGTCTGCAAGAGTTTCCAGAGGGCCCCTACAGCTAAGAATTTACTAAACCCAGCCAATTGCAGCCCCTTCTTTGGACTAAGGTCAGTGTCAGTATTGAAACTCAGGTCTGGAGGCTTCTAGTCTGTGGACTCTTGGTTTATTCTTCCCTGGATCCAGCCAGGAAAAAAAATGGTTCATTTGAAATTTATGGGAAAATTGTTTTGCATCTTTAGGAATTCATAAGATCTTAGATTTAAAGCTAAAAGATACCTTTGAGACTATGTGGTTCATTTCTTTGTTTTACATCTGAATTAACTGAGACCCAAAAGATAAGATACTTTGCCTAAGATCACATAACTGATCAATTAAGGAACATTTATTAAATGTCTACACTATTCTGATTGTTTTTACCCTCAAGGAACTTAAGGTAATAAATATTAAATAGAAGACTTAAGTTCTCAGAATCCAGATTCAGTGATCTTTCACTTCGCCACATTGGCCTTCATTGTACTTCTAATACTCAGCACGGTGTCAGGTACATAGTAAACACCTAATAAATGCTTGTTCATTGACTGAATCACTACTGATTGACTATAACGTAAGCTTCATGTGGGGAGAGAATATCTTAACTAAACTCTGCGTATTCATTAGCCAGTATGTGATGTAGTTTAGCCACATACACATTTGTTGAATTTTTTCATCTCTGTACATTTCCATGTACCCAGCACAATACCTTACACATTTAAGATTCATGCTCTTCTTACTCTGCTCTCTAAGAGCCAGACTGCTACATTAACCCATTAGGGATTTAGGCTATCCTGAGGGGTTCAGGGATGGTTATTTCACTACCACCTTTGGCTAAGCTCCCAAAGACTAAGTTTTCATTGTTAGAACATCATTGACTAATATTCCAGGTTCACTTAACCACTTAGTATCAACTAGCTTTCCTAAAAGGATGGTTATTTCACTACCACCTTTGGCTAAGCTCCCAAAGACTGTTTTCATGTTAGAAGATCATTGACTAATACTCCAGGTTCACTTAATCATTTAGTAGCAACTAGCTTTCATAAAAGGATGGTTACTTCAAAGACACCGCTAGAACAAATGTATAACTATTTCTTTCTTCTAACATTCTAGCCCTAAAACTATGATCCCTGGGGAATGCATCCAGATGGAGAATGTCTGCTGGATGAGGCTTCAGTTTTAGCTACTGCTGGGATGAGATCTCAAAGATGACTTCCAAAGTTGTTCCTTGCTTCTCAGGGAAACCTAGATTCTAGAATGCTGGGATATGGAGAGCGGGTCTACTCCCTTTATACATCTGGACCTTGATGCTACCCTGGTTGAAAATCTGAACTCTGGGATGTCTGGCTACCTGAGAGCTCTCAGAACCTTTTAGACTCACAAGGTTTTAGTCCTTCCACTAGTTTCCAAGAATTCCCTGAGAACACTGTGGCAAAAAGGCAAAAGCAATTTAATTGTAATTGACAGCCTTTTTTGAAAATCTCTGCCCCCCATCAAAGAGCTTCCTCTTCAACACGTGTTAGTCTGAATAAGTTTCAAATTGCCTACACTTGTTCCAGCTTGTCTCTCCAAGAGAGACATATCCTTACATATCCTCACAATTCCTCTAGAAATAGGAATCTACCATTCTATATGAAGCGACCTATTTTCTCCCACATCCTCCACATAGAGATACATTTGGAGGCACTTTAGGCATGTGTCAGGCCTTAATTACACACACAATTGATGTTTAATAAATATTTGTTGCACTAATTCAAATCAGCAGCATATTTGCAACGACAGACTAAAAGTAGGTATATGGCAGGGGGAGGGGGATAATTTTGAAAACAAGAATCAGAAAACTTACAAATGATCTGTATCTAATGAGAATAAATTTTGATAACCTTAACTTGAAAATGAGTGTGTCTGGTCATGGGATCATATATACATTGAAAGCTTGAAAGAACTTCAAAATTGATCTTATCTAACCCTTTACAGATAAAAAAAAATCTCCGTTTCAAACATCTGAAGTGAATTGCTCAAAGACACACAGGGAGGTAAGCATCAGGAAAAGTCTTTGAATGCAAGTCCTCTGAGTCTGAAGTTAGTGCTGTTTCCACTCTATGACAGCAATCTGGGAAATCCATCATTTGAATCCCAATGAAAAAGTCACGTTACAGCAAATCATAATACTGGCCTCTTCTTTCCCCCTTGGAATCACAAAAGCTGTTTGAGGGGACCTCTGAGAATATCTTGTCCAACTCAGACATGAACAAGAATCTACTTAATAAGAGGTGATGAACTTAAAATGCAGAAAGAGCTATACATTTTCAGAGAGGGACAACACGGGAATTTGTTTTGCTGGATTATGCATGTTTATGATAAGCATTTTTTTTGTGTGTGGTGGTGGTGGTTCAATATAGAGCAGGGAGAGAGACAGAATATAAATGCTTGTAAAATATATACATTTATTTTTTAAAGATGCATAACCTATAACATACCCAATAATTGGCAGTCATCCAAACCTTTGCTTGATAATAAATAACACTAATTATTAAGAAGTTGTCCTATAACTACCCTCTGAGATCACAAAAAGCAAGTCCAATGCCTTTTTCCGCATGGGAACACTTCAGATACTTGAAAACTGCTATTCTATAACTGCTAGGTGATGCAGAGAAGAGAGTGCCCAGGCTTGGAGTCAGGAAGAGTTCAATAGAGAAGGAAATGTCAAATCATTTCACTATCTTTTCCAAGAAAATCTTAAATAGGCCCACAAAGAGTTGGGAACTACTAAAATAATTGAACAACAATAACCACAACAATGATCCTATCACTGCTTGTCATCTGTTCTACAAGATCCAAATCTTAAAGTCCTTCAACTCATATAATATAGACTTAAGGTTCTTCATTATCCTGGTTGGGTTCCTCTAGCTACTCTTTAACTTGTCAGTGTCTTCACTAAACTGAGTTGCTTAGAATTAAAGCCAATAGTTCAGCTATGATCTGCCAAGGTAAAAGACAATGTGACTATCACTTTCCTTTATCTGAGTGCTATGTCTTTCTTATTGCAGCCTATGATCATTTGACTGACATCTAACATCCATTAATTCATATCAAACTTGTATATACACATTTACATTTACATATGTACACATATATTTAAATTCCTGCCTAGTCAAACCTTTAACCTCTATCAGACTTTACATTTATCCATATTAAATTTCATCTTAATAGATTTGGCCCAATGTTCTAGCTTGCTGATATCTTTGAGGATATACATTCTGTCTTCCGATGGTGGTAACTGTTAACTTTGCTTCCCAGGTTGGCTTTATCAAGTCATTTATAAAATGGTGCAACAGTACAATGCCAATGGCAGAAGAACCCAGGGACATTTCACTAAAGGCTTCCTTCCAACTTTTCATTGAACTATTAATGATTATTCAGTGTGTCTTGTTATATAACCAATTCTGAGTCTATTTAAGCCTTCCTGTTATTTAGTGACATCTCTTGGATTTTTCTACATGACATGAAGGATTTTTGTTAATTTTCTATCTTTGTTAATCTGCTATCTAGATTTAATCATTAAACAGGAATTCTTAACTTGAAATCCATGAATTAACTTTTGAAAATATTTCTATTAATGTACTTCTATATAATTGGTTTGCTTTGTAATACTACATATTTTACTTTATGTTTGTAAAGGCATTATTCTGAGAACATATTCTATAGCTTTTATCAAATAGTCAAAAGGAATTCATGACACACAAGGATTAAAAATTTCTATACTGGAGGATAATTCATATTTGGATACTGGGATAGGTTTATTTTCCCCCTTTAGATATGAAAATCTGAGATTAATATTTTAATTCTCTCACTTCAAAGCTTACTTCATCCATTTGTCTTTATTCAGAATTGACCTTAAGTTACCTCAGATAATTAAATAATTATTCTACTCTTAATGATATAAAGAATACCAGATTTGAAGCTAGAAGACCTGGATTCATATCTTCTGCTAGTAGTTACCTATGTGGTCTTGGGCAAATCATTTTGGGATTTGGATTATATTTTAGTATTATAATTTATATCTAAATTCTGTGATAATATCTACTATAATGGTATATTAACCAGTCTAGAAATGTCCATGGAAGGAGGGAATCCCTTTCAAACGAAGTTTTGTTTATCTAATAGTTACCAGGAATGCTCTCATCAATATGGCTAAAGCTAGAAATTCTGGCATCTAAGCAAATTTAGCTAATTAAAGGGAGGGTTGGGGAAGTGGAACTGTAAGGTAAGACCAGTTTTGTGGGTGGTTTGGATAAATTGGAGAAAGAAGTCATGGAGTAATTGAGAGACCAATGTATTTAAAAGGAACCAAGGTTAGGATAAAGAAAGATTTGGAGCAGATACTGAACTTATTGAAGGAAGAAAGAGTGATCTGGAAGTATAAAGATAACAATAACAAGGATCTGGACAGGAGAGTTGATTACTGAGTAATAGTGACATCAAGAGGGCCAGAAAACTGCTCCTTTAAAATGGGTCTTCTAGCTTCTTCTGGGCAAGTCATTCTTCCCCAGGCTTCAGTTTTCTCATTTGTAAAATGGAGATAAAAATAATACCCACATCTACTTGACTTTAGTCTAGTGCTCAATGAAATGATGAATAGAGTAAAAAAGTAAGGTGAAAAAAGGACAGAGACTAAGAAGGGCTGGGGCTTAGTTTATTAGGGTAAGGTTAAAGGGTGCAATCCACTTTCACAGCTGACTCCCTCTGTTGATCCCAAATATTTTATAGAGTATAGATCCTCAGGTCAGGTGACATGGTACATTGTGGGCATCATTCATTCCCAAGACATAAGAGGATTATGGTGGACACGGGACTGACAGCAAGAGATAAGCAACCGTTATTCTCCCTGTTGCCTCTTCCCCTCTATAACCCTCTCCCAACCTGTGTCAGTGCCCTGGGCAAAGCTTCAGCTGCCTAGGTCTAATTCTGACCCAGAACTTAAATTTGTGATACTGACAGGGAAAGAAATCCCATAATCTTTTTTAATAATCCAAATCTAAATACAGTTATGAAACATGAATACAGCAAAAATAATAACAAAAATAGGTCTTATCTGAATTGCAGAAAACTTTCATTTTTGACTAGGGGAAAAAGCTAACCAACTGTTAAAAACCAATCTGGTTTCTTAAGTCAATCTTTGTTCCTTTATAAAAGTTTTTAAATTGCACAATGACTACCAAAGATCTAATCACTAAATTTCTTCTCCCTAAGATTCCAGTTTAAAAATAGCTTACATACAATTTCTCTGTCAGTCAAATCACAAGGTAGAAGATACTGTACTGTTCTAAATATAAGTTAAGGACTTTTTTTCCAAAGAAAAATCCATCAATATCTTGACCCAGCTTCCTCCCAGGGATCTGATTAGTCATATTATGGTAACATGAAGAATAGGGGTCCATTGGATTGACAGTTGTCAATACAATTTCTCTTTTTCTCATCAGCTCATATAAAGGAGAAGAAAGATTTCAATACATAGCATCCAGGGGGCAGTAATTCCAATTTCATTTATCCAACAAGCAGTTATTAATCACCTTTTTATGCCCCAGTTATGCCACAATTAGGTGGCTCAATGGATAGAGTGCCAGTCTGGAGTTAGGAAAAATCTTCCTGAATTCAAACCTGGCTGCAGACACTAGCTGTGTGACCCTGAACAAGTCACTTAACCATGTCTACCTTAGTGTTTCCAAACTGTAAAGAGAACTAGAGAAGAAAATGACAAACCATCCCAGTATCATTGTCAAGAAAACTCCAAAGGAGATTGCAAAGAGTCAAACACAGCTAAATGACAACAAATGTGCAGACTCATCACTGGAGAAACAAAGATAAAAATCAAGCAGACTTGCCCTCAGAAAGTTTACATTCTATTGGAGAGGAACCCCATATTCATAGAAAAGTAATTAGAAAACATATATAATTTCTAGGGATAAGAAGGCAGATGGGGAGGAGGAGGAATTAGGAGAGGCATTCTCAAGCTGCTAGTGCTTGATTTAAGCTTTGACAAGGACTAGGAATTTTGTTAAGTAGATATGTTTCCTTCCATAGAGAAGAAAAATAGAATGTCACAAAAAAGGAACAGTAGGTAGGCCTATTGGTTAGAATATAAAGTGTGTGATAGATTATAATGGATAATGAAACTACAAAAATAATCTAGAGCTAACTTGTGCATACACAAAAAAGAACCATTTGTGGTTTTTTTTTTCCCTAGACCAAGAAAGTCATGGAATTTCGTAAACCTGATATGATTGGATACTTTAGAAGTACTGATTTGGCCACCATGTGGAGGATGGACTGGAGCAAAAACTGCAGGCAGATTAGCCAATTAGGAGGTCATTGTAATAGTTCGCATGAACTAGGGATGGTGGTCCTGTGAGAAAGATACAGACAGATGTGAGTTATTATGCAAATGGAATCAATAAGGCTTATCAATTGGTTGGATATGAAAGGTAAGGGAAGAGCCAAAATTGGTCAAGGTTGGGAATCTGGGTGACTAAGATGATGAAGGTGCCTTCAACAGAAATCATTGTCACAAATAGCATCCAAACAGCTCCTTCAAGATTTTGATTCCCAAAGATACAAAATGCAAAAGGATCAACACAAAAATTACAGTATGGCTTCTGTAAGGATCATTCCTTACTACTGAAAGGCTTCGCTGATTCAACATTATAGATACTGTTTTAGTACTGAGAGTCAAAAGATAAATCCTGTCACTTTAGAACTAGAAAGGACCTTAGCAATCAATTAGTCCATTTAAAAATGGATTACCATGCCCTATTGCTTCTATGGTTGCATGAAACACTACATCTCCCAGTATATTCATGTCCATATTCAGTCAATCAGTCAACAGGCTTTTGTAAAGTACCTGCTATATGCCAGGTACTGCACTAAGCATTGAAGATATAAAGAAAAGCAAAAACAAACAAACAAACAAAAAACAGCCTTTGCCTTCAAAGAGCTCACAGTCTCATGGGAAAGATGACATGTAAATAACAAGGTAGACATTAAGTATATACAGAGTATAAGAAGGTTACATGAAAGGAAAAGTGGAATTTGAGCTGAGTCTTGATTGAGAGGTGAAGGAGCAGAGCATTCTGGGCATGGGAGATAGTCAATGCTCATATACATCTTTTAGACTAGCAAGAGCGCCTCCAGGGCATGTAACTTCCTTATCTGGCTCTTCTCCATGTTTATATTATAAATATATTAAATATATTATATAGCAATAGAGACTTGGCAGTATGGTATAGGGGAATAAATGATGAACTTGGGATCAGGAAACTTAGATTAAAATCCAAGATTTAGTTTAGAACCAAGACTACTTACTTAGCTATGTTATCTTGAACAAATTGCTTGGGTCTTATTTGCTCCATCAGTAAAATGAAGAAGTTGTACTAGATGGTTTATTCAGATTCCTTCCAAGGCTGATATTTTATCATTCTAAAAGTCAAAACATAAGGAGGAAGGTGCCAGATAATGACTTCCCTCACTCCACACCCTCCATGAATACCATTTAAGCAGCCCACATTTTGTGGGGAGGTGAGGGGGCAAAGAGAGCATGGGAATATACTGATTTTGTAATCCACTAAAGATAAGGGACTACTTTTTGAAACGTTAACTTGAAGGCCCCCGATTTTTAGTTATACTATTGCTTACACCCACCCCTCTGTCAGTCACTGCTCAGCCAGAGAATCAGCTGGAGAGTTACAAAATCCAATTTTTTTTTGAGGGGGAAGTGAGAAGAAGATGGTTCTAGGATGGAAAATGGAAATAAATGAAAAAGTAACAGAGAAGGAAGGAAAAGGAGTTTATAGAGTAATTTTGAGAGTATGAAAGAGACAGAGACAAAGAAACCAGACAGACGGGGCCAGGGGAAGAAGGAGGGAAAGAGAACAAGAGAAAGGGAGAGGAAGGGGGAAGAGGAGAGACATACAGAAACAGAGACAAAGACAGAGAGACAGAGAGACAGATAGAGACAGAAACCCAGGAAGGCTAACAGAGAGAGACACTGACAGAGAGAAACAGACAAATATGTCAGAGAGAGAAACCCAAAGATATAAAGAGAGGGAGATAGAGAGAGAAATACAAAGAGAGAGACAGAGACAGAACTAGGAAGAAATCAGGAGCAGAAGGAGAATTGAAATTAGAATTAATTTCATAGCAGAGAGCAATTAAATTGTTCTAGTATGAACCAGACTCTAGTCCAAAGGGGAACAAGGTACTTAAAGCTGGGGTGAAGGTGAAAAATTGAAGTGAAGGAAAAAAAGAAAGAGATCCCAGAGGGATTGCAGAAAGGACAATCATGAACAGTTTGAACCAGCTGCATTCTAGAATGAACAACTGCTTTTTTTCTTGAAATAAAGACTAAAAAAAGAATTAGTCTTAATTTGGGATCAGTGGGGGAAGTAAGGTGATATTAAAATAAAATGGGTTTCAGGAATGCATTTTGCAACAAGAGGTAATTGATCACATAATCTAGCAAGATTTGGAATCAAATTCAGTAAAAAAAAAAAAGTTATACTCATAGCTATGGGTTTCCTTTGGTAATATTGTAATCTAATTGCTCTTCTTGTCTTTCCTGAAGTGAAGGATTTTGATTCTTTTCCCCTCTTTCTTTACTTGGTCCAGACCTATGGTTCCATAAATGATGGGAACTCCTAGTATGTTAACTTCCTTCACCAACATAGATTAGCAACTCTGCTCTAACATAGAGTGATAGTTCTCAAAAATTTTAGTCTCACAATTGCCTTATAATCAAAAATTATTTGGAATCCACCAAGAGCTTTTGTATCTGTAGTTTATATCTATAGATTATTATATTAGAAATAAAAATGTCTTTATATGATTATAAAAATAATTTTTACTTCATGGACCTCTTAAAAGGGTCTCAAGGACCATGTTCTGAGAACCTCTGAATATATTATAGAGTTGTTTATGGGCTACAGGAGGGGCAGTTGGAGGAAAACTGAAAGTTTATATGACTAGTCTGTGCTGATCTAGCAAACAAGCAGCATTTGAATACAGGACTTCTTGACTAAGATTGGCCCTCTATTCTCTGTATTTTATTGATTCCTAGTTCAATTGTATGGCTTTCTCTTTCAAGTCTGAATTAACCAGCAATGTCAAGGTACAAGGTGATGTTTCAGTAACTGATGTCCCCAGAAAGATATACACTAATGAGTTGTTATTTGAAAGTGGCTACACACTATAATAGAAACTACAAATGATCACCTTGTCATTTTTGCCAATAGATTGACTCTGGCTCCAAACTGAGAATTCAGCAACCCCCCCAGGTAGACCCCCAAATGGTTGCCCTTATCAAAATGCTTTGCCATTGTTGTGAAAACATTGCAAGCAATCATTTTTCACCAAAGAAAAATTTCTGAGAACTGCAAATGAGTTTTCAAAATAAAGTCTTGCTTTCTCATCTTGATACCGATCAGCTGGATACTGATGATGTTGCCTTCCAGTGCAGTCAGAGGATGGACATGAAAGCAACATTACAGAATACTAGCTACAATGATATTTCAGAAATAACTATTGATTTTGATGGTATATGTTTGAAGAGACACAGTCGGCCCTTCACAATGCAACCTTTAAACAAAGTTAACTAGAGATTATTTGGGAACTGAAAGCTGAAAGGCAACATGTGGGAGAAGTTGGGAAGGAAGTTTAAGAATCAGAAATGATGTTACTCTTTTGTTCCAGAAACTGCAAACATTCCTTATTGTTTCTAAGATAAAATGCAACTTCCTCTTTCTCAATTGGAGCTCTTCATAATCTGGTTCAAACTTATTTTTGCAAGGCTGATGCACATCATTTTCCCTCACTCTCCATCCCACTCAAACTGGAACACTTGCTGCCATTATATATAACCTTCTACCATGCCTTTCTCTGCCTTTCAATAGGCTGTCCCCCCATTCTTCCCCTCTGTATTGTCAAATATCCAGTTTCCTTCAAGGCTCACCTCAAGTACCATCTTCCACATCAAGTCCATCCTCATCAAATAATTCATTTCCTAGTGCATCCCTAACCCCCCAAATGTTTTTAAAATATATTTTCTGTTATCCAAGTACATATGTCTGATCCTCAATACACTGTAAATTACATTATTATATAATATTCCTTGGAGCCAGAGTCCCCCTCATTTTTTTGTCTTTGTTCTTTATGTTAATTAAATCACAGGTCCAATCCATTTTTCTACCACCCAATGCCTAGCACTTAATAGGTAATAAATTGAGGCCTAACAAATAAATGAACATCATTATTATTGTTTGTGGCAGGTGGAGGGACCAGTAAGCTACTTACATGCTTACTTTGGTTAATCTGTCTGTGACAAAATCTATCTCATGCTAGAAAACTTTGGCAAAAATCTAATTTTGCTAAGCATTCTTTAAGAGAACCAGCTTTTTCCCTTGCTCTTTGTGAATTATTCCATAATGTGGTGGTTTTCACTGCTGGAAAAGAGTTTTCTCCTGACAATTGTCATGAACTTTTCTTTCCTTGCCTTTAATGCCATTCTGCTCTCCTGAGTTATTTGGGTAGCATTCTGACTTCCCTACAGATTCTATCACTATTGGCCCAATTGACCATATTGATCTCCTTTAACCTAGCTCTGTAAATCAGTCCTGTCTGATTTCATATTATTGAGCTTTGTTAGGGACTGGCCCCCTTCTCTGTGTTTTTGGGGTCCTGCCATCCTGTTGAATCCATAAAAGGTTGTCTTGCCTACCCATTCATATCAATGTCCATATCAATCCTAGTTATTAAATCGGTCACCTGCACAAATTGCCATGTCCTGCGGGGGGTAGGAGGAGGATACCATGGCCTGCCTTTGAGTGAAACCTAGCTTTAACACTATGTTGTTATATCCTATAGAAGAGAAGTTATTCAGATCTCAATATTACTCTTGGTTTTCCTGGCATTCTATTTGGGCATTCTGGCTCCCTGCTGTGCCATGTGTATGAAATATTATCATTGAGAACAAGGAAGCAACTCTGCTCATATTTCTTGCCAATTTTTCTAGTTATCTTTTCTCCACTTTGCTTTGTATTCAGTCCACAAGAGCACTGAAGTACAGAGTGTAAGTTCTTATCTAATCTATGGTCTGTCATTTCAACAGAACTCATTCCCTTCCCAATTTCTCCTCCCTTTGAGCAGATACACTTGACATCCTCCTCCCAGGATACCAAGTTTTAATTTCCCCAGGATATATCTCACCTTCTTATTTTCTGCTTATATGTTTAACCCAGCTAATTTTAAATTTATTCATCTCACTATCTTGGACAGTAATTATAACACTTTCCAATATGGTCTTATCTGTACATGGTATCAAGGTGCTCTTTACTCTGTCTTGTCAATTAAAGAAAAAGAAGGAAAAGGGAGTCTTTTTCTTCAGAGAAAAGAGAGAAAAGAAGAGAAAGAGAGAGGGGAAAGAAGAAGAAGAGCGAGGAAGAGGGAGAGAAGAAGAAAAATGGGAAAGAAAGAGAGGAAAGAAAGGAAGAAAGTAAAATAGAAGAAAAAAGGAAAAGAAATAGAGGAAGAAGAGGAGGAAGAGAAATAAAAAGAAGAGGGAAGAAGAGGAAGAAAAAAAGGAGGGAGGGAAATGAGGAAAAAAAGAGGAAGATGAAGAGGAGGAGGAGAAGGGGGAGGAAAGACAAAGAGAGATAGAGAGAAAGAATATCAGAGTCTTTAGAAACTTGTAACTGGTACCACAGAGCAAATGGCCATTTATTATTGGACTGTGTACACAGATAGCCAGGTGGCATCATGAATAGAGAGATAGACAGAGTCATTCAGAATTGAGATTAAATCCTGACTCAGACATTTATTATCTGTATGACTTTGGGCTACTCACTTAACTTCTGCTGACCTCAGTCAGATGAGGACATCTGTAAAATGAGGTATACATTAAAATCTTCCTCATGAAGTGGTTATGAGGATCATGTGAGATAATATATACAAACTTTAAAATACTATATAAATGCTAACTATTAGAGGCAACTGCCTTCGTTTCCTTATCTACAAAATGAGGATAATAATTGTACCAATCTCCCAGGATTTTTGTGAAGATAAAAGAAAATAGTGTTTATAAGAAGCTTTGCAAGTCTTAAAGTTTTAGATAAATACTTATTATTTTTATTATTATTGTTTATTATTATTTTGTATCTCAGGCTATGTTTTCCCTTTAATCCTATATGCAAATAGACCAACCAAATCTACTAACCTTCAATGGCTCTAACTAAGCTATAGGAAGCTTCTTTAGGAGCCAGACTATGTAATGGAAAAAACACTAAATTAAAAATCAGAAGATGCACCTCTCCAATCTGTGCTCTGCCACTTACCAGCTGCATGATTTTAGAAAAAGGCATTTAACTTCTCTTAGTTTCCCTTTTCTTACCTATAAACTGGGTGCAATGATCCATTGCTTAAGCATTTTGTAGAATTAAATCCTGGGATAGATGCAAAGTGCTTTGTAAACATCTGTAAGTTATTGTTATCCTCATCTATATTGGGGGGAGGAGGAGGAGGAGATTGCCACTGACCAAGTGTCAAAAAATGGGAGTTATCAATGTTAGAAGGCAGAGGTGAGGATGACGATGGAAGAGTCACTGATAGTGGTGGTGGTGGTGGTGGTGGAAGGGGAGATAGTCATGCTGTTGTTAGTCCAGTGGTGGTCGTGCTGGTAGTGGTGATTTTAAGCTCATTTTCATTTTTAATCAGGTTCCCACAATCTTATTTCTTACCAGACTGTATCTTTCCTAATTTACAAGTCTATTTTATTTCTGCTACATGCCCCTTCACTTGCAGTGCATTTTTTTTAAACAATGTCCTCAAATCCAGTCCTTCATGCAAACCCTTAAAATGTGATGGGAAAAAAATTAATCCTCAATTCATGGCCTGCACATGTTGCCTACATTTAAAGGTTTATGAAAACACAATAAGACCTCAACCACCCTGCTCATTAGAGGGAACTTCAAAGGTCCCCAAACACTCTTAGACTCGGGGGTGGGAGAGATTTCTAACATTGTCTATTAACTCAATGGAATAAAGTCAATGGTATTTTTTTGAAACTGTTCTCTTCCTACGTTTTTAAATAAGATCATGAAAAGTCCCCCAGAAAAATCAATGTAAGCTTTTTAAAACTACAAATCAATATCATATGTGAAAGTTCTCATTAAAAGAGAGATGGGGCAGGAGGTTATAAAGGGATGCAAGGCCAAGAGAGAGAATTAGAAAAGGGCAGAATGATGAGGAAAGAGAAAAAAATCTGTCAAAAAGAGAAAAACAGGGAGATGTAAAGAAAGCCTCATTGTAGCAAGTAAAGCTTTTCCAGTCTGACTTACTTTAGCCAATTTCTACAGAATTATTTGCCTTTAGGTTCAAATAGAAGTTCTTTTATTTAGTTTTTAAAGCCTTTCATAGAGTGCAGTAGAGGGTGAAGCTGATTATCCATCCTGGAGTCAGAAGGACATGGATTCAAATGTGGCCTTAGACACTTCACACTTACAAACTGTGAGACTCTGAAATCATTTAACACCAATTGACTAAATAAATAAATAAAAAAATTTTTTAACCTAACCCAACCTGCCTTTTTTCATTTAGCCTTATTTCCTTACTGTAGTCAAAATGAATTTCTTATTGCTCTTTACAAGTTATTTGTTTTCCCATCTCCCTCCTCCATGCCCTAGCTGCTTTTTATCTATTCTCATTTTAACTGTCTCTTGTAATCTCTTCTTCAAAACTTCCTTTGAGGGCTTTCCTTCCTAACTTGTATTTATTTCTCATCTGCGGATTTATTTGAAGGTCTTCATTATCCCAATGGTAACCTCTCTGAAAACTAGAAATGTTTCATTTTTTCACCCATTCCTCCACATATTGTTGCTATTTTAGATAGAAATTTTAATGGTCTTTCCCTCCCAGATTGTAAATACAAGAGATCAATCTTTGACTTATCTCTTCTTGCCTAGCCTTAATCACTGAATGAGAGCTGCCCAAACAAACAGATTTGGGGAAAATCTTAGCTTAAAACGGCCAAGGTCATTGCATCCAGGGTCATCTCCCGTTGTCCTGATCTATAGCTGGCCACCAGACCCAGATGCTCTGGAAGGGAAAGGGAGGCAGGTGACCTTGCACAGCCCTCCCTCCCTTAAATACAATTCACTTTCATGTCAGGTCATCACCTCCCTGATATCATAGTCTTTAAGAACAAAGGACAAATGATAACATTTGACACAAAATGGGTGCTTAAAAAGTGCTTTATGTTTGATCGATTATCTGATAATACCCTCCCTTTTGACACATTCTCCTTTTTAGCCAAACTGTTCTACTTTCTTTTGTCCAAACTCCATGTGCTACCTCCTTCCTCTAAACCTTTGTACATGCTATATTGCTATGCCTGGAACTAAATCTCTATCTCCAGCTCTTAGAATCCCTGGCTCCATTCAAGAGAGCCTAGATTCTATCATCCTGAGGAAACCTGTCTATTAATACCCCTCTTTTCTCAAATTCTTGCATATAGGCTTACTTCCTGATAAGGTTTACTCCTATATAGAATGTAAGCTTCTAAAGGGCAGAGGCTGGTTTTAATTTTACCTTTGTATCTCCCCATTTTTTTCAGGTCATGTCCCCCATTTCACAGGCAATCAAAAAATCATGTTAGGCTTGACTAGGGTGGCAAGTGACAGAAAGAAAAGAGAAAGGAAGGCAGAATTAAGTAGGAGGATAAGTAAGGAAAGGAAAGGTAGAGGGAAATGGTGAATATAATGAATGAAAAAGGAAGGGAAGGGTAATGAGAAGGTTGGAAGAGGAAGAGCAAGAATGAGATAATATCTGCCATTCCAGAGACCAAAAAAAGCACAAAACCAGCATCAGAAAGCCCTCTCAGGTGATCCTACAAGCCAAGACACATGATTAAAAATGCCCTTTAGATCATCTCCTTCTGCAGAAAATATTCTGGATGTCATTTTCAGCTCAGTCAGCACTTCCTCAGTTTGTCTTCAAAAATATACAACTCCCGAGAGCTGGGCTTTGGAGTCAGAGGTTAGTAGAGGGTTTTTTTTTTTCCCCTGTACCCTTCATTCTAGAAATGCTTTCTTCTCGGGTTCCTTTAGTCTTTTGAGAGTATTTGAGCTTATGATCACATAATTGTTTGCGAAGCCCAAAACACACAGGGACACAAGGTTAGCCAAATCCTTAGCTCTTCTCTTTGTGACCCTCCATCCCCTACTCCGGCCTGTATCCAGAGCTCCTGATCAATTCTCCATGAACGGGGATTATTTTAAAGAGAATCCCATTCCGAGCACGTGCATTCTCACTGGGGAATTCCTGAATGCTCCAGCTTTGAGTGTCCCTCATCTCCCCTCCATCCTGATTCTTATACTTCCTGTCAGCCTTTTCACAGTGCATCCTATTGAGGCAGGTAGGAACACAAATCAAGGGAGTTTTGGAAAAGCAAGTACTCTTGACATGACATTGTCTCTAAGCAGCCCTGGAGCCTCTGGTTACAAGTCCCTTTTTATGAGCCTGGACAGTCTGGGTACATACATATGTGAGAGAATCTATAACCACAGGGGGGAAACATTGAGCAAAGGAGTCTGATTAGGCTGACCACATAGACTTCCCCAGCCCCAGAAGGAAAGTGATTTATAGCAAGAGTCACCCCCAGCTCAATTAGGCCTCAGATTTATGCTCCATCTGGGCCAGGCTCCAAATTTATCTGTGGATGGGGTGCCTGAGGTTGCAAAGGAGCAAAGACAGGAGACATACTGAGGGCTGAGGAAGGAGGAAGAAATGTAAAAGGTAACTCGACCATTGAGCCAAATGTGGAAATGATACATGGACTGGGAAATTCCTTAGTGACAAAAAAAAAAAAATCCCTAGGCTCTTTCCCTCAAAGATAGTCCAGGGTCTGTATTTGCCTTGGAGATAATATCAGGATCCCCTGGCAGTGGAATCCACCTAAGACGTGACTATGGCTAGAGTAATGGTTTTCTAGGGAACAAGTCAGGAAGAGGAGGATGGATGAGTGTGTATTAGTTCTCTGTCTCATGATTCCTTTCAAGTTGGAGTTTACAAACTAGTATTGGTTGCTGGAAAAGGAACAGAAATAAGTTGAAAAGCAGACAGTTGTTTAAGATTGGGCCAGGGAAAGTTTTATTTCAACATCTTTCTAACTGACTTAGGTATTGAGGAGGAGTGTCCTCCATGTCTGGATGGAAGGGCTGACTTTCATACAACAAAGAAAAATGGCTAACTTTGCTAGTATTTCCTTTATCAATCTATAATTAAGACCTTTGTTTAAACTTAGAACACTTACTTTAAAGTTTCACCAGCCTTGCTGGTGTTCCTTTCCTGTGAAATTATTATGTGTTAATGACTGTCTTTATTACAGTGCAAAGTAAGAAATATTACAAGGAATTTTTCCCCTATTTTAGGTGTCATGATTCAAAAGCAGTTCCTCCTTCTGTCAGACCAAAGCAAGTTTATTAAGAGGAAAATTAGACACCATGTTCCACCCAGTGGTAGAAATGAGCATACAGATAAGCACAGACAAAACTTGATTTCCCTAAAAGAAATCAGTCAGCCTGAAAACACCAAGGGTACCATTTTTAAGTGATGATATAAGAATAAGATTGTCAGATTTCCAGAATGTTGCCTGTAAGGAAGACCTAGAATATGGAAGACTGGCTATTTTACTGTACAGAATGCTACATTTTTGACATATCTGAAGTTATCAAAGACCTCAGTTCAAGTTCTATCTCAAACACCATGGAGTCACTTGATGTCACTTCAAGTTCCACATCTTCACAATGTCTATAACAATACTTACGCTTTATTATCTCTAACTATTGTTAATACTAAGTACTCTAAGTATTTTTATCTACTATTGTTGAGTACTGAGTGTCAAATAAGATAATGTTTGAGAAATGCTTTGTAAATCTTAAATCTGGGCAGTAGTACAGCCCAGAATATGGAATTAGGAAGCTATTGCTATCTTCCTGTTTCATCTAACTCTTCCTGAGACCATTTGGGATTTTTTTTGGCAACAATATTAGAGTGATTTGGCATTTCCTTCTCCAGCTCATTTTACAGATGAGAAAACTGAAGTAAACAGGGTTAAGTGACTTGCCCAGAGTCACACAGGTAGTATTGAAGCCAGATTTAAGCTCATGAAAATGAGCCTTTCTGACTCCAGACCTGATGCTCTATCTACTGCACCATCTTGTTCCATCTCAATTCAAATAGGATCTTAAACACCTACTAGACTTATGACTATGAGTCTCAGCTTCTTCAACTGTAAAATGGGAATAATAGTAGTAGCTATCTCCCTGGGTTCTTGTGAAGATCAAATGAGATGATATTTGTGATATTCTTTATATAACATGATTTCCAGGATCATATAAGTGCCCTTAGCATAGGCCCTTAAAAAGTAGCTATTTCTCACCATATTTATAAGGCTTACTCATCTTCTGAGGGGTTTCATCCATAGTGTTCAGAGCAGTTCTAAGTTTTCTACAAGAGTAGATTTGAGGGTATTCTAACTTCCCAGCCCCCACCCATTCATATATTAACTAATAGGAATTGTGGCATTATGAAGTGTACTTAGGACCTAATATTAAATAGCCTACAAAACCAAAAGACAAAGAGTATAGCAACACATCTAATCAAAAGCTCTATGTAGTGGCAAAATCATTATCGCCATCAACATCATCATCAAAATAATGATAAACAGCATTTTGTAAAACTGAGGGAGGAAAAAAAAAGTGAGAGAGGTTGAAAGCAGATAGAGAGCTTCTAAAACCCCTGTTTATTTAGTCCAGTTTCTTTTCTTTTCTTTGTAGTTTCTTAAGACTATTTGCTTCCCCCCCCCCCCCGTCCACCCCCAGCCTTACCCAGAAACTTTCACCCTGGAATTAAGAACTATTAGCTTATTTAAAATCTTCCCTCTCACTAAGTTCAACCTCTAAACACCTGCTCCTCTCTTCTCTCCTGTTTACTCCAAAAACCATTCTTTAAAACCTAGGATTTTATAATTGATTAGAGCATAAAGATAATTTTCCCAGGGCATCACAGGCACTTTTCATTTTCAGGGAGAGTAAGGGTGAGAAGAGGATAAAGCTTGAGTTTCAAGGAACAAACGATTTAAGCAAGAGGAAAAGAAAAGTTTTATTTGCATAAATCCTTAAGGGCTCAGGAGAACTGGGTGGGAGAGTGAGAAAAGCCCCTCAGTGAGTTAACCCTAAGTCCTATTAACTCTAGCAAACTCTTAACCAGTTAACACCTAGACAAAGGGCCCTCACCAGGCTCTGAAGGGCTATTGTCTAGAGGCTTTCAATAAAACTGAGTAGAAAGGGAGAGTTAGGGAGGCTGGACACTCCAAGCAGAGGACAGAGGAGAAACAATATACACAGTCACATTGCCTAAGAGGGAAGTACCTCCAGGCCAGCCTTATGATTCGGTGTTTTCAACTTCTATGTCACCTGACTGGAATTTCTTTAGTTCATCTCCATTCTTTCAAAGGTCAAAACCACAAGAGCAGAAGGAAAGAGAAAGAGACATTTCCCCCTGGAAATGTGGAAACTGAAAAAACCCAAGGGTAAGTGGGATCTGGGGCAAGTCACTTAATCCCCTAGATCTCAGTTTCCTGATCAGTAAAATAAGTCTCTTGAGCTGAATGACCCTGGAGATTCCTTCTAGATCGAAATCACCTCTAGTGATGGACTCCCAATCAGCAGCTCACATTCTCCACTGAACTTAGTAATAAGCATTACTTAGGTTGCTTTTCTTCCTTTTAACTGTTCTTTCCTTTAAGAATGGCAGTCAAGGAGTAATTTTGTCTTAGTTTCTCAACATTCTTCCTCATGAAACCACCAAGTAAGTATCAGATCTTGACTTAAATCTTTGAAGAGACCTAGCAGGAATAGAGAGGTATGCCCTTAGGATGGATCGGAGCTTACTCTTAAAAGTGTTATGGTAGAATATATTATTCTTTTTGTTTTGTAAACAGTTGTATAGGGGTAAAATGTATACCTGAAAGGAAAATTATGCTAATATGTTATTCAATTTAACAGACAATGGGAAACCAATCTCACTTGCCTGAATTATTATTCTTAGTTATATATAATTTAAAGAATGTTACCTACTTTCCCATAATGGCCATGGTTTTGTTTGGTTTTGTTTTCTCTTAATCACAGAATTTTAAAACTAGAAGCAGGTTTAAAATTTTGTTGAATGGAATTGATTTCAAAGTACTCTCCAAAGATCATCAGTTCATCCCTCAGCCTTCATGGAGAATAATGCCTAAAGCACTCCAGAGGGATGAAAAACTTTTTATCTCTTTACAATGTCCAGAGAAAGAGTTTCTTACTTCCTTATATTATTCCCAGTGAAGAATTTCTTGCTACTATGCAAAATCACAGAATTTAGTGTTGAAATAAGTTAGAGGTCATGTGGTCCATCCTCTTAGATAATGTATATGTACCTGTTAAAATGATCAAATAGACTCAGTCTTTGCTTAAATACCTCTAGTTATGGGAAGGTCACTAGTGCCCAAGGCAATTCATTCTATTGATAGACAGGTCTCATTGTTATAAAGACCTTTCTTTTATTGAATAGAAATCTATCTCCTTATAACTACCTAGTATTGATCTTAGTTTTGACTTTCAAAGTTCTTTTACAAGATAGTCTTTCAATTACCTAAAGATATCTATGAACTCTTTCTGTATCTCTCAGTCTCTGTCTCCCTTCTTTGTCCCTTTTTCTGTCTTCTGTCTGTTTCCCTCTCTCTGTCTCTTTGAGTCTATCTTTCTTGCTTTCTCTCCCTCTATCTCTGTCCCTGTCTCAATCTATCTCTGTCTCTCTTTGTCTCTCTGTTTCTGTCTCTTTCTGTCCCTCTCTCTCTTTCTTTTTCTTAAGGCCAAACATAGTCAGGTCCTTTAAGATTTCCTTAGATAACATCATTTCCAGGATCATATATCATAACCTCTTACCCTATATTAATTTGCCGATTCTTCATGGATCTGTACTTTCACTGCCACACTCATCACCTACACTCACATAGAACACACGCAGCTCTTTCATAAATTCACAAATTTAAATATTGTTAGAGTTACAGTGGTCAAAAAAAAATCATCATCCTTGAAGCCAACTGGTAATGAACCTGTTTCTTACTATGCTTCTTAAAATGCAGAGCTCAAAAATGAACAGCAATTCTCCTGGTAGAACAATTATTTCCCGAGATTTGGATATTATACTTCTATTAATGTTGACCAAAATGGTCTCAGCTTTTTTGTCAAGGAAGCAAGACAAGAGTCCTGATTTGGGAGTCAGGAGATCTGAGTTCGAGTTTCTGGTCCACTACTTGCCAGCTATTTATCTGCCTTCTGGGAGTCTCAATTGTCTTATATATAAAGTAAAGGTTCCAAAAGGCAGCATAGTTCACCAGAATGAACACTGCATTTGGAATCAGAGACCATAAGATCAGATTCTGGTTCTGCTCCTTACTAGCTGTGTGGCCCTGGATAAGTCACTTATCCCATCTTGCCAGTTTCTTCCTTTATAAAATGAGGTAGATGGCCTAGAGAGCCCTCTGAGGTCCTTTTCATTTCTAATCTTGTGATCCATTTGACTAGAATATCTCTAAGCTATTTTTCAGCTATTTCAAATGGAAATACCACCATTTTAAATGGTTACTATTTCTACAAAATGAATTTGTGGTCAATGAAAGCTTCAATACATCTTTCACTTGCAAAACTCTCAAGATGGGTCTTTTCCATTCCATGTTTGTGCAATTCATTTTGGGGAATCTAAGTGCAGGACTTTGCCTGCAGCCCTTCTAAGTTTCATCTTGTTAGTTGTTGATAGCATAACAGGATCATTTAAAATCCTAATTTTGTCATTTATTATATTAGCTCTCCATTCCAACACTGTATTACCTGAAAATTAAATAATCATACCTCTTCAATGTCAGCATATAAGTCATTTATTTAAAATGATGAGCAGAATGGAGCGAAGGCTAAAAACCAAACATACTCCACTGGAGACCTTCATCCAGGTTGTCATGAAAACAATTATAAATAACCTTTAAGCATAACTGCTTAACCACTTGTAATGCTGAGGCAATCATCCCACCCTTGTCTTATTATTTTATACAGAAGGAACTTCAGATCACTCCCTAAGATTCCTTTGAAGTTTTTGGTGAGATGTGATTCTCATTTGTGGAGGGAATTCATAGATCTTTAATACACCCGTTCATCCCACAAGCATCTCACAGGAGACTTCCTCAA
Source organism: Antechinus flavipes (assembly GCF_016432865.1). Lineage (NCBI taxonomy): Eukaryota > Metazoa > Chordata > Mammalia > Dasyuromorphia > Dasyuridae > Antechinus > Antechinus flavipes. Next base: position 326,322,015 of record NC_067400.1, on the reverse strand, counting down.
ATGTTTTTCAACAATCTGTACTCTATCTATGAGAAGGTGAAGTAGAGAAAGTATTACATTTACAGTCTCCAAGATCTGGATTCAAATTCTGTCTTTAGGACTTAATAGCTGGTGTTTCCAGGTAAGTCACATGACTTCTCTGAGTTTCAGTTTTCTTATCTGAAAAATGGAGATAATGAATAATAAACCAATCTACCAGAGTTGTAGTCATTCTGAAAGGGGATAATGCATATAAAAAGCTATGCAAACTTTAAAATTACATAGGTATTAATAATAATGATGATGATTTTAGTTATTTCTGATTTTTCTTGATCCCATTTGGGGTCTTCTTGGCAAAGATATTAGAGTGGTTTGCCATTTCTCCAGCTCATTTTACACATGAAGAAATTGAGGAAAACAGGGTGAGGTGACTTACCGGGATCACACAGTAGTGTCTGAGGCTGAATTTGAACTCGGGAAAATGAGTCTTCTTGACTCTCACCCAGCACTCTATCCATTGTGCCACCTAACTGCTCTCAATAATAAGAGCAATAATAATTAATAATAATAACAATAGATTTTATATTAAATCTTATAGTTTACAAAGCACTTCAAAAATAATTTCATCCTTACAAAAATTCTGGAAGGCAGGAGATATTATTATCTCCATTTTAGAGATGAGGAAACTGAGGCAGAAAGTATGAAAGTAACTTGCCCAGGGTTAGGTATAAGATTAGATTTGAATTTAAGTCCCTATGACTCCAGGTCCAATGTGCAATTCATTGTTCCATCTAGCTACTTCTAAATATCATCTTCATCTCATTTCTTTCTTTTATTTGATGGGGTTCAAATAGAAATTGTGCTACGTCCTGTGGACTGTGGTACAGGTGGATAAAATCATGTTTGTTCTTTTCCTAATTTATTTTTGTAAGCCCTAGAGGAGTCAGTCAAGAGAAAACCTCTTTTGCATTCAGGAAAGACTTGAATTCAAATCTTGTTTTTGATTCTTATAAGCTGTATAACCATGGGCAATTAACCTTTTCAAACCTCACGAACACAATAGTAACTGGAGCATCTACCTCTCAGAGTTGTTGTGAGGATCAAATGAGGTAATGCTTATGACTTGCTTTGTCAACCCTAAAGCGCTATTTTTAAAAAGTCAATTATTAATATTGATTTGTTATCTGCAAATCTAATCAGCTAATTGGAAAAATAATAGAAGTTAGTTTGGCATGACTTGTTTTTAATGAATTCATGTTGCCTCCTAGTGATCACCACATTGTTTTCAAAAAACCATCTGTTAAGAAGAAAAATCTATTCCAGAATTTGCCAGGTATTGATGTCAAGCTGACTGGTCTCTAATCTCCAAGATTCTCCTTCTTCCCCTTTTTGAAAATCAGAGCAATTGGATGGCACATCTCTCATTTTCCAGAATTTCTCAAAAGCAGAAACAATTAAAGATATTTATCTGTGCAAGTTTTGACACTGTAGTACATAATTTGTGTGGACTTGGCTAGTAGAACTAATTGAAAATTAAATTTTTCTTCAATGTTTACCTACCTGCTTCCAGCTGTTATTCCTAATTTATACTATTTGTTCAGCCTACCAAGTTTGAAAATTATCCTACCTTTTAATGACAGCTAAAGCAAAATAAAAAGCTGAGTATTTCTAATGTTCTCTTGTTCACCTTTAGCTATACACTAGCTTGCCTGAGTAGTGCATCCATCCCTTTGTTCATTTTGATGCTAACATATATAGCCTTTAAAAGCCATTCTTACTGTCTCAGGGATTTAGACTTCCATCAGTCTCATAGATTCATGCCATTCTTTTGTCCTTGGTTATTTGTCCACCTTCCAGGTTCTTTGAAAAGCAGCTGACTTCAACAGGAAGTTTTCTTCAGTCACATTAGTTTCTTTATAGCATAGTATGCCATAACTAGAGGGTACTTCTGGGATAATGCATCCTAACCCTTTAGGTTTAAAGATGAGAAAAGTAAACCTCAAAGGTGCTAAATGATTTTTTCAAAGGTCACAGGATTAGTAAGTAGCAAAATCAGGATCCAAACCCAGGAATCCTGATTCCCAGAAAAGTGTTGGGTTTTTTTTCCCATTATACCATCATGCTAGCCTTTTTCCTTTTGGAGGAAAGCGGGGGTGGGAGGCAATCCTTAACAATTCTATTGTCAGAATTTCTTCTTAAAATTTTTTTCTATTTTTAAAATTTCTTATCCCTTGTGTTCTGTTTTCCCTTTTTAGCTCTTAAGCTATGGAATGTACTGACATTTTCTATTAATTTTTGAATCTGATTTTGTAAAGTTTAGGACCATGAATGGCCAGGCTTCTTTCTATTATGATTCTGGATGACATGGTTACTTTTTTTTTTTTTTTTAACAATGTTCCTATTGTTTATATAACCAAAAAGTTCATTGTAGGTAATCAGAATTAAGTGCAAAAATGGCAAAATGAGGCAGATTCATATTTTCTATGCTGGTCAAAGAGCTGATAGCTTCCTTTGTCTTCATAGAATGTTTCCAAAGACCCTTTGTGTAACTAAATATAGAAGATTATTTCTAATACAATTTTATTCATGAGATATAATACTTAATAGTCAGAGAGTGTAATCTAACCTCCCTACCCAAGTTTTTGTGTTCTTTAAAGCTTTCTTACTTTCTGGAAACTTAGCAATGGTTATAAGGTGGTGGTAGGGAGGGAGATACAGGGAAGGAAGGCGGGGAGAAAGAGGATTAATTATCTCCTGGCTCCTATACCCTATCCTACTGGGAATGACAGCCTGACAACATGCTGGCTGTTTTCCCAACAGCTTTGCATCGCTAATTCCCATTCAGTTTAGTGTCATGGCCATTTTCCTATAAGGGATTCTCCTGGCTGAGCTGGGTACCTTCATCCTAAAAGTAAAGCCCTAGTGATGATCACCTGCTCATTTTGAATAATTCCACTGAGTGTGAACCTAAAGTCACAAAATATCAGAGCTAGAAGAAGCCTTGGAGACCATTTGGTCTAATTCCCTAATTTTGAGACGCATAGAAAGCAGGTAATTTGCCCAAGATCTCATAACTGGCTATTGATAGAACAGGGACTAGCATTCAAAGCAATCCAAATGTCTTTCAAAAACAACCCACTAAGGGGATTCCCACAGATGTATAGTGCACCAGCTTTGGACTCAGGAGGGCCTGAGTTCAAATGTGGCTTCAGACACTTAACACTTACTACTGTGTGACCCTGGGCAAGTCCCTTACCCTCAACTTCCTCTCAGAAATCAAACTAAAAACAACCCCCTGCCTGTCACTTCTTTATTTTATCTTTCTTTGCTTTTAGAGATTATGAACATAGACAGAGAATCATAGATCCCAAACTCGCTCCTTCAACTTCTTCACTTTGTAGAGTAACAAAATGATGGCCAGGGCCATCAAGGTAAGAACATGGATCCAAAACTAGGTCTCCTAACTCCAAATCAAGCTCTCTTTCCACAGCACCACGATAATTCTCCATCATTTTAGGAAGGATCATGCACATCAGTTGTATAAACTAACACCCAATTTTTAAAAAATTGCTAAAATTTTATCTATCTGTACTAATGCATTTTAAATACAAATAATTACAAATTTACTGTGTAATAAATATTTTTGTATTAATTCTAGTATGTGCAAATTCACTATGTCATTTGCCAGCTTGGTCCTTTGAGATATTCTTAAATTCCGGCCTTTCTAATGTTCAAAAAGCAAACAAACAAATAAAAAAGTAGAGCATGATCCTAGTGAGATATATTGAAACCAACTTCTTAAGAATGCTTTCATAAAATCATTCTCTCTCTCTCTCTCTCTCTCTCTCTCTCTCTCTTCTCTCTCTCTCTCTCTTTCTCTCTCTTTCTCTGTCACACACACACACACACACACACACACACACACACACACACAGTTCAATGTTTTTTTTTTTTTTTTTTTTTTTCCTTTCTCTTTGTCCAGTAAAGTATAGTGGAAAAAAAAACTTTGGGCATAGACTGAAAAAGCAGGGGATTTGGCACTACCTTTTTCATTATGACCTTGGGCAATTTATTTTGATTTCTCTCAGCCTTTGTTCCTTCATTTGCAAAAGGGGGATAATATCAAGTCTATCAGTTACTTCATGGGGCTGTGAGGAACAAATGATATAACTCTGATTTCTGAGTATTACTCTTCTTCTTTATGAAAGGGGAGTGTGGGCAGGGCAGTTAGGTGGTGCAGTGGATAGAGCACCAGCCCTGAAGTCAGGAGGACTCAAGTTCAAATCTGGTCTCAGACACTTAGCACTGCAACCCTGGGCAAGTCACTTAACCCCAATTGCCTCTCAAAAAAAAAAGGGAGTGTGGGGTGGGTAGAAAGGGATCTGTTCATTTCTAAAGATCTCTCTCACCATAAAATTACTATAGTATATACTATCTTATACATTTGTGTGTATATCAATATATATATGTATTGTGTGTGTATACACTGTCTTTAATATTCACAAGAATATTAAATGCAATCATATTTTATTATCTTTTTGTATCTTCAGCCTTTAACTAGGAGGATAGAGTAATGAAGGGGACTGTATGTGAATATACATAACATATATATACACACATGTTTATATAAATACATTTATAATCTATATGTATACACATACACATGTATATGTATATATCCATATGTACATTTTTCCTTTTAAAAGCTCCATTTCCTCAATCTGAAGACACAAAATGCTTACACACACACACACACACACACACACACACACGTTTTTGTTGTTTTGTTGACATTTCTCAGTCATGTCCAACTCTTTGTGATTACATTTGGGATTTTCATGACAAAAAATTGGTTTGCTGTTTCCTTCTCCAGCTCATTTTACAGATGAGAAAACGGAGGCAGAGTAAAATGACTTGTCCAGGGTCACACAGATAATAACTCTCTGAGGCCACATTTGAACTCAGGTTTTCCTAACTCCAGGCCCTGCATTCTATCCGGTGTGTCACCTAACAGCCCCTTATGTAATACATGCACATACGTGTACAAATGTCAATGTGTAAATGTACATACACACTGCATTTACATGTGTGTGAATATAACACAAAGAGAAGAACAAGGGCCCATTTACTACTTTAATCCGGAGCATTTCCTCAAGGACTTGAGAGATATTCCTCTGACATTTGTCAGTTTATATGATGCCTTTGTTTTTGTTTTGTTTTTTAAAGATAGTGTTTGACATTCACCTTTGAAAACTTCGGGTTCCATATTTTTCAATCATCCAGTGTAGCATACGGTTCTTTGTGGAGGGCCTCTGCTGAGCAGGGCTGGCAGAACAGGCGTCCCAGCCATTCCTTTTTGTTTCTGTTTTTCATTGTACTTCTTTTTTGTCCTGAATCCTCCTGGGTAGGGCACTTCCAGCCGTTAAACATGCCCATCACAGGGAGCACTGTTTTAAGAACCTTGGCTACTGTTTTGCGTAGGCCTACCCACGGGTGGACATTTCCACATTTAAAGCCGGTTTCAGACATCGGGGTAGCTCCTAGAGGCCTGGGGTATTGGATGGAATAGCTCATGACAAAGAAAAAGAAATCACCAAGTGAAACAATGACAATGAGGGGGAGTGAGGGAAAGAAAAAGAAAGAAAAAAAAGAAATTAAGAAACCCTCGAAAGAGTGGTCTAGTTTTCTCCTGGGGGAATTTTTTTTCAGCCCACTCCTTTTATTGGTGGCTCAGCTGGTCTTGCTTTTTGGAAGCCCCTCTCTCAGAGTCCTCCAAGGGAAGAGAAGTCGCTTATTTTCACATTCACTGTGAGCCGGAACAGAAATTATCAACTAAAATGATACACTTAGCTTCCATAATGGAGACTATTGTGGACTGAAGCTATTGAGAGAGTGAAAAAGATAACAGAAGTGAGGGGAGGAAGAAGTAAGCAGTGGGAGTACACGAGGAATTCTGCTGCCTTTTTTTTTTTTTTTTTTGCTATTCCACCCCTCTCCCCTTTTTTAAACAGAGGAAGCTCTTTTCTAAGCCCTCGCCACCACCATTTTCACCCCATTTTGAAGGACTTTTGTTGCTTATTTTGTCAAAATATCTCCCTCCCATCTCTTTTAAAGGAGACCCCTTTCCTTTTCATTCTCCTCTTTGCTTTTTCAAGCTGATTGATTTGCATGGGTCCTCCTCAGTCCCCTCTTTCAGTTTCACCCTCTTATTCTCTTGCTCTAATTAGCCACCACTTTGGGGGGGGTTGTTTTGTTTTGTATGGATGTTCAAAGACAGAGAGAGAAAGAGAGTGAGAGAAAGAGAGAGAGAGTGGGTGTGAAAGGGAAAAAAGCAAAAGGTCTGTGTGAAAGGAGGGAGCAGATGGCTTCTTCTTAACCCCCTCCGTGTGCCTGAGCCACTGTGTTGGCAAACAGTACACAATGTCTGTCTTAAGAGCACACTGTGGGGGGAAGGCGGATGAGCCCAGAAGAACTATAGGCTACTGAGAAAGTAGAGTATGTCACTGACAGGAGAGAGGTGGGAGGTGAGGGGGGGTCGGGGGAAAGAATGTGTCATAGAAAGGTCCAAGCAATGAAATTATGGAGTATGAAGTTCTGCAAAAACCAAAGCACTTAATTGGGAGAAAGCTTGTTTTTTTCATAGGATAAAGAAGAGTTGACTCTTTGATTCCCCCTCCTACAATCTCGGTCCCATTACAACAAATTCTTAGGGAAACAAGCCTGAAGTCAACATATGGGATTGCAGAGGAAAAGAGAGCACTGGTTATGGAGTTTAAATCCCATCCACTGGCTCTTTCTAGATGGCAAATAATTTAACATTCCTGGATCTTAATTTCCTCCTATGGAAAATGGAGAGATCAATATGGCTCTGAGTTCTGGATCTAGGATTCCATGAAGTCCCTGTGTCAAGACTGCATGATTCTTACCCACTGGCTCAAGTTCAGATTAGGCTGTTCAATGACTCCATTGAATCAAAGCCAAAATGCCATCTCTTTCCACTTCCTAACGGATTGAGAGCTATGACATCTGAAATGGAATCATAGTGGACACTAAAAAAATAGAAGCCGAATGGTTCTCAAGATAGCTGAACACTTATAAAATAAGACTAATAAATTAGTATTATCTTAGAAAATTAGTGTTCTCTTTGTCAATCTCATAAATAAAGGTTTTTATGTTAGAGTCCTCATCTAGAATTAAAAGGGAACTCAGAGGCAATCTGGTCCAATCTTCTCAATTTCAAGATGAAGAAACTGAGGCTGACACATAGGATAAGTGTCTTGCTCATGCTCATTTACTTCCCAGGAAATAAATATCAGAAATAGAATTTGAACCTAGATCCTCTGACTCCAGAGTTAGTATCATTTCCACTAAACCACACTGGGAATAAGATGCAAGACAAATCAGAAGAATGTAAACTAGAAAAGAAGAAAGAATAAGGTAAAAATGTATAAAATTAAGTAAAATTCACTAGCAGTAAATCCAACTTGGCATTTTTTTAAGGCCTGAAATATTAAATTTGGTATTAAACAGCTCTGGCAATTGGCTTTTAAAAACCAATTGACTGAAAAGGATGAGTACTTTAAAAAAAAAAAAAAAGGCTTCTCTTAATTAGAAGATTAGGAAAGGAGAAACAGAGACGAAGGGAATTAGAGAGGGGCCACAGACAAATAGTAGAGAATACACCAGTCAGTTGGAATGCTTTGTTTGGTCCAGACTTGCGTTTTCAAACCGGCAATTTCTTGTATGTGTGTGTGTGTTGTGTTTCAAGAAACCATTTGTACATTTCTCATTATTGTCCTTATTATGTCCTGAATATGTGTATATACATATATGTATAATCTACATATATATATATGTTTTTAGATAAAAATTATCACCTGTTCTATTCACTAAGAGAGTCATCAATGAAAAGAAATGATTTACACACTATCATTAAAATTGTGCCAATAAAAATATCTCTCTGTTAGTAGGAATTAGGGAAGAGGGCAAGATAAATGGTCTTTAAAAAGGATAAAGACAACATTGACATGATTCATCAGGTAAAGAGAAGCAAAAACATAAAAAAGAAAAAAAATTCTAAGTGGATATACATCTAGAGTAAGATATATGTGTGCGTATGTGTGTATATCTATGTGCATATGTGTGTGGATCTGTCTGTCCCTATCTGTGTGTTCACACACTCACAAATGTAATACAAAATTCAGAAATTGCTTAATTTGCAGAGGGGATCAAATTTTGCCAAGTTCACAATTTGGCAGTATTCTTGCATATTTCGTGCAATGGGCAATTTCAATGAGAATTCCTAACTATTTTGTGCCATGAGCAGATTGTAATTGTCTGGTTCAAATACACACATTTTACTGACCTTATGTCCTCTGTCAAACAGACATAAAAAAGGCATTATCACCAAGTTTTAGAGAAGATAGCTTCTGAATGTACTTACTACCATTCTGTTTTCTTTTTCAAGTGTTTGTACAAAATGTGTCACCGAGTTGGACAACAGAGAGACAGGAGCCTTGCCATCATTTGTCACTGCTTATTCCATCTGGGTTAACACTATAGTCACTGCTTCTGCCATTTCTCTCCCCCCTCTCCATTAAAGGGCACACATGCTCCTCTTTGTATTTTGTCCCCAGCATTGATTTCCTTGAATTTCTTTGGTTCCAAAATCCCTTTCTCTCCATTCTAATGCTGAAGGTTGCTAACTTCCTCATCCTGAGCTGTATTTCCAAGTCATTCTTACCATCTGAGTGGTGAACCTCATGAATTTTCCTTCTACCAAAGTGAATTATCCCCTTCTCTCCAACTTAACCACCTCAGAAAGTTATTGGGAGACTGACTAGATTACACTAGCCTTGACTAGAATGACACAAACAGTAAGTATCAGAGGTAAACAACCTAATAAACAAATTCATACTTTGCTTTAATTAAAGCATAATTTGCTTTAATAGTTCAACATCTCATCTTTAGTAATCTGCAAGTTCTAGAGAGGAACTTGAGATCCTACATTCTTTCCATCTGTGTTCCTATCAAGAATCTAGACAATAAATATAACTTAGTTCTTACTCCTTCCATCTCCCAAATCTATGTTTTTATATCTTCCTAAGACTTCTGGTTTCCTTCAAAACTCAGTGGAGATAGCATCTTCTGAAGGAGGTCTTTTCCAATGTTCTTCTCTCCCCATTCCCTTCTCCCTCAGTGACTTACATTTCAAAATTGCCTTCCATTTGTATTACATATATATATATATATATATATATATATATATATTGTACATAGTCATTTACATGATGTCTCCCCCTATTAGAATTGAGAGAAGAAATGATTATTTTGCCTCTCTGTATCCCCAGTGCTTAGCCCAATGCATGGAATAGAATAAGCACTTAAATGTTTGTCAACTGACTTTAGGCTATCATTTCAATTCAACTCACCAAATTAAAAAGAAGGCTTGTTATTTGTAATATTCTGTTCTAGATGCTGGGCATGGTGGCCCATGCCTGTAATTTCTGCTGCTGAGAACACTGAGGCTGGTAGTTTACTAGTATTTGAGCATTCTGAGCTTCAGTCCACTAAGATCAAAACCAATATGATGGACTGCAGGGAGCAGGGAATCCCCAAGTGAAGGAGGGGCCAGGTAGGAAATAGAAATGCAAAAAAAAACTCTCATGTCAGTCAGTAATGTACCAGTAAATAACTACTACATTCCTAGGAATTATATGGACAACCAGTCTCATATGTGCATGCATGTACATGTATATATAAAGTGCTAGGAGTGAAGGATGTGAAGTAAAAGAAACTAACAAGGAGATTTCATTCAAGAGCTTTCAGGGTAAAGGGGTATGACACACATGCAGATAATTGCACTATGAAGTAGACAATGATAGGGGAAAAAAGGAAAGATTCAGACAATATGTTCTAGGAAAATCTGAGGAAGGGGAAGATCCTTTCAATCAGGATAACTGTGGAAGGTTTTCAATGTTAATTGCCACTTGAGTTGAAATTTGTTAAAAAGGAAAATTCTGAAAAGTGCATTCCAGATGTGGTGTGGATAATCCAAAAATAATTGACATTGTTTTCAGAAAATTCACTATATTAAAACTCTTTTAAGTATATATGTATACATATATGAATGAGAGTTTTTATATTCCTATTATGGGTTCTTTTTCATTTGTATTTCCTTTCATATAACATTAAAATGATTTTGTATTCCTTAGTATAGTGAAAATAACATAAGGAGAAAATTCTGGAATTACAGGACTAGAATTCAAAGCCCAGCTCTGTCACTTGCTATCTCTGGGATTTGGAACAAATTATTTTCTCTCTCTGAACTTCAATTACAACATCTGTAAAAGGAAAAAAAAAACCACATCTGCTTTTCTTGTCACATACTACTATTGTTATGATAGAGAATAAGTGGGATCACAATAATAACCACAAAGCACTATTCTAATGAATTATTTTTAATAATATTATATTATTCCCTTAGTAATTTCAAGTGAGGAAAAGGAAAAATAAGTGGAAAACATTATGAACTTTAATAGCAGATTAGAAAAATTTCCCAGGATCTACATATGGACATTTATTTAAAAGTCATATATGGATTCCGTATTCTCTTCCAGGATTTATTTTTATTTAAATCACATGTTCCTTTAGAAGTTACATTTTGAATATTTGAATAATATAGATTATTAGTTCTATGATATTGTCACTATAACTTCCCATTTTGCTGAGAGGCAAGAATGTACAAATCTATAAGCAGCATCATAGAAACATCTTGTACCCAAATAGGAAAGGAAAAAAAAAAAAAGAAAAGAAAAGAAAGAATAAGTTTGACAAAGGTAACAAAAAATGAAATTGAATTTTGGAGGAGATAAGGAAAGACAAGCACATGAATGCAATGCTGGTGGAGTCAAGAAATGGCTCAATTCTTCTGGAAAAAAAAAGTAATTATCCTAGTAACTATATAGACCCTTTGGCCCAGTGATAATACTACTAGGATATTGCCCCAAGGAGGGAAAAGACAGTCAGAAAGGCCCCCTATAAACAAAAATATTTAAAGCATCAATTTTATATGGCAAAAAAACTAGAAGAAAAGTGGGAATCTATTATTTGAAGAATAACTGAAAATGGATTATATAAATAAAATGGAATATTATTACACCATAAAAATAATAAATAGAAAATTCTGAGAAACTTTGTAAGTTTTATATGAACTGATGCAGACTGAAGCAAAACTACTATACACATCCAAACTCTTTCTTTGTGTCTCTTCTGTCTGTCTGTATCTGTTTCTCTGTTACTCTCTCTGTGTCTGTCTTTCTATCCCTGACTTTATTTGTCTTTTTCTGTTTCTGTCTGTCTCTCTGTCTCTGTCTCTGTTTTTCTCTCTGTCTCTGTTTCTGTCTCTCTGCTCTGTGTCTGTCTGCCTCTCTCTTTCTTCTCCCTTTTCTTCTCCCCTTTAACCCCACCCCCTTTCTCTCTGTCTCTCTGTCTCAGTCTGTCTGTCTGTCTCTTCCTATTTTCAGTCTGTCTGTCTTCTTCTCTCTTTCCCTTTCCTACCATCTCTCTCACACAACTCATATAGACTTTGTTCCCAAACTTAATGAAACGCCCAGACCTAGCTGCGCTCTCACTGACTGATGGACAGTGTGATTCAAAGAAGCCTTTGCAAAGGTTCTTGGCCTTGCTTCCCCCTGCCCACTCTCCTCTGCAGCACTAAGTTTTCTGCTCTGCATTCCTAGATGAAAGGGAAGAATCCTTTGTCAAAAAGAGTGAATCACCTAATAGAGATTGAATACTCACAATGCTCCAAGGAGCTAGAAAGAAAAGTTTCCCAGCAAGTCTGGTGAATACCCAGGAGGATATAAATTGTCTCCCAAAGAGTTGGCCAGTTACCCATGGTTTCAGAACAACTCTGGGGACAGCAGACATTACAAAGGAAAAACATTCATTATAGCCTTGGGTTCTTCCCAGGCTAATATCTGTATAATTCAAACAAGCTGAGCATTTTTTGACCATGATCCAGGCAGCTGGGGCAAAGGCGTATACTTTCTGCTGGTTACCATGATCTTGCAGATTTTGTTGTAGACAGAAGTCCTCTCTCTTGGCAGTGGAACGTAAGCTTCTTGAAGGCAGCAGATGTTTCACTTTTGCTATCTTCTGTACTTATTTAGGGAGTTATATAATGTCTCCCCTACTCTTTGGGGTTTTGAGAGCTGTTTGTGGGTTTATTTTTCATCAGTTTTGTCTTTCTTTTTATTCCCAGAACTTTGAATGGACCCCGGCACATTTCAGCTGATCAGTCATTTTCAATCACTCTTTGTAATCCCATTTGGGGTTTTCTTGGCAAAATTGGAGTGGTTTGCCGTTTCCTTCTCCAGCTCACTTTACAGATGAACCGAAGCAACCGGGGTTAAGTGACTTGCCTAGGGTCCCCACAACTAGTAAGTGCCTGAGCCCAAATTTGAACTCAGGAAGATGACTCCAGGCTTGTAATGATCAGCCATGATCATTGGATGATGTTGGCTTCTCTAACCAACACAATAATCTAAGGCAGTTGCAAAGGACTCATCAGGTAAAAATGCTATCTATCTCCAGAGAGAGAACTAATGAACTCTTAAGTGCAAATCAAAGCAGTGTATCCACTGTGCCACCTAACTGTTTTCACCAGGCACACAGCAAGCACCTAATAAATGCTTGTTGACTGATGACAATCAATCCTTCAGAAATTAGCTGAACACTCCAATGGAGTTTAGATAGATAAAAGGAACCATTAAAAAGGAAAAGGTCGACTAATATGGTTCTTGCAGACTGGGTACAATAGTCCATTTGTGATCTTTCTTCTAGGGGTCTTCTGTAATCTGAAGAGTGTTCTGTAGTCATTTTTTACATTTTTACATTTCTTTTGGCCACCGTGGAAAATGTCTCAGGGAGGCTTGACCAGGTTAACAAAGAAATATGGAGAATCAGTCCCCCACATCTTAAGGAACAGAATAAAAGGTTCATATGTCTACTAATTAATTCCTTAAAAGTAGCCAGTAGTCTTGTAAAGTCACAAGATATTAAATTCTGGGCTTGAAAGCAGGTTTCAGGCATGAGATACAACCTAAGGGATAGAGAACTGGACTTATAGCCAAAAAATCCAAAATTCTCAATTCTGTCTTAGATACTAACTGGTCACACAGCTGGGCAAATTGTTTAGCCTCTCTCAACCTCCATTTCCTTATGTATAAAGTGGGGATAATAATAGCTTCTACTTCATGGTGTTATTAAGAGGATCAAATACAATAATATATGTAAAGCATTTTGCAGGCCTTAAAGAGTGATAAACATGCTAGCTATTATTTTAACTGTGCTTGTTCCAAGAGAGCTATTTTTTCTGAGCACCAGGGTTAATATTAGAATTAAAAGGTTTTTCTTTAATGGAACAGATTAGAAATAGTATCAGAGGACAGCTTAATCTATATATTCAAAGGGATCACAGCAGAGTATGTTATGAAGTATGCTATGAGAGAAGGTATTTAAGACACTGCAAGGAAATGTTGGTGTTCTGTATATCTTTTTTTAAACATTTGAATTAATTAATTTTAACAGTCTTCTCTTTTAAAATTTTGAGTTCTGAATTCTTTCCCTCAATCCCACCCTTTCCTTTACCCACTGAGAAGGCAAGCAAACTGATCAAGTATACATGTGAAATCATGCAAAACATATTTTAGTATTAGTTATATTTTTTTAAAAAGCAAGAAAATAGGAAATAGAAAATTATACTTCAATTTGCACTCAATTCATCAGTTCTCTCTCTGGAGGTAGATAGCATTTCTTTAAAAAAAATTATGAGTTCTTTAGAATTGTCTTAGATTTCTGTGTTAGTAAGAGTAACTAAGTCTTTCATAGTTGATCAGTACAACATTGATGTTACTGTGCACAATGATCCCCCAGTTCTCACTTCACTTTGCATCATATCATTCATGTAGGTCTTGCCTTGTTTTTCTGAAACCAACATCCTTGTCGTTTCTTACAACACAATAGTCCTCTACCATAATCACATTGCACAACTTGTTCATTTTAGAATTATTTTAATTCATCTTGTTGAGGGGGGACTGAGTCCTCAACCTGATTCTTTTACATGCTTACTGTGTGCCTATTCATCTCATTTCTGGGCTTCAGTTTTTCAATCATAAAATCTCAATTGTAAAGAAAGGGTTTGGGATAAGTGATCTCTGACATCTCTTAGACCTAAACATCATATAATTCCTCAATCATTTTCCTTTGGAAATGGTGACTGTAAGACATAGTTAAATGTAAAGAAAGGCTGTGTTGTGGACAGTGGAATCATCATCATCATTATTTTCATCATCATCATCATCATCATCATCATCATCATCATCATCATCATTACCATCACCATCAAGAGTTTAGAGTCAACTTCCAGCTCTGACACATACCTGTGTTAGTTTAAGCAAGTCCCTCAATTTCCCAATCCCTTAGTTGCCTCATTTGTAAAATGAGAATATAATAACTTGCTGGCTTAGATGTTCCTTCTAGATCTAAGATCACAGGCTGTGCTGAACCCCTTTGTTGCTGTTTTCTCTTTTCCTACTCATTGCTTCACATTTAATGGCTTCCCAACTCCTGTGGGAGCAAAGTATACAAGATATAGACAGAGACAGTCTGGGGCTTGATATTGTCTGTAATATATAAGCAAGAATTCATTGTTTTTCCCATCTAGCCCACCCTAGGGTCTCTCTGCCCACCACTTCTGGAGTCCTTCTGAATCTTTATTCCTAAGTTAATGAGGACTTACTGTAGTTATAAAGCTATAAGGTCAAGGGCTCTCTTTTACTGCCCATTCTAGCTATCACTGTGCCCAGAGCTAATGAGAAAAAGATGACTCCAACATATAACAAGTGACACACAAATAGAAAAAGAAATTACATTTTCTTTCTTCTGGGGCTACCTTTCTTCCCTAACCTGAAATGGAGTCTCCATGTATTTCTGCTACCAGAATCCTTCCCTTTCTTTAATGACCACTTCAGGTGCTCCCTCCCTCATGAAATCTTTTCTGACCCCCCTCCCAGTTTGATATATTAGCTTCCCTCCTTCTTTGAATCTCTATTTATACTTTGTTTATACCTTTCCTTTTAGTCTATATTTGATTTTGTTTTATCATTATTCACATAAAGAGAAATATAAATAACTTTGCATCTCTTATCTCAAATAATGAGTAACACTGCATAGTAGAGAGGTCAAACCTCCCTGAGACTTTTTCCATGGAGACTAAAAGTCAGCCCTGGAACTAGGAAGACGAGAATAAAGTTCCACTCTGAACATACTGACTATGAGAACCTGGGCTAGAAGTAATATCCCAGACAGACCAGACCCTAAGGGAACGCTTTAACAGACAATAAAAAATACAAATACGTTTCAGAGAGAGCATATCAACTTTCCCAAATAGTGATAATTTAATATATTGATAAAATCATAGTGTCTGTGCATATGTATATATTTATGTGATATAATATAGTATTTAATCATTTGTATATTAAGAAAATCCATCCCAATTCAGTATTTAGCTCCTATAAAGGCAAGGACTATATTTTATTTAATTCTTGTATTTCAATTAGTGCCTAGCACAATACCACATACAGAGTAAATACCTCAGAAGTGTTTAATTGCTTCATATTAAAATGATACTGTTTGTTAAGCTCAGTACTAATAGCTTTAACATTTAAATTAATCATTCTATGGGTACTTATGTCATTATCTGCAATAACAATTATCAATAATTATTATTATTTAGCCTGTAAGTGTATGCTAGATGCTAAAGTCAGGACACAAACTTGAAGTGTCCAAGTCTTTAAAAGAATATTGTCTGATATTGATGGATAAAACAATTATACAAAAGTTTACTTCCAAATTTATAGTGTCTCTAATCTCTAGCCATCATCTGCAAAGAACTTCAAGAGTTTTAGAAACATTATGAAAATTAAGGTGATTTTCTCTCATATTTAAGTGTCCAGTTGATAGCTCACTCAATTCAACTTTTACTTATCAAACACCTACTATGTGCAAGATGTTCTATTAGTCAATGGTGATTCAAAGGCAAAAACTAAATGGCACCTACCCTCAAAGAGCATATATTCTACTATGACATTATATTCATTCTTTACAAAACAAAAACAATACAAAAATGCCACAAATCCCTTTCTCTCCCAATCTGGAAAAATAGGATATCCACTATTTTGTAGAAACTTTAGATTGATCTATTTCTAACCCAAGCCAACTAATCCCTCCTGAGGCAGCCTAATGGCTCTATGCTTCCAAGGGCTGACAATATTAAGGTTTAATATACTTCAATTTCTGAGTTCAAAATATCTGTTGATCTCAGTTTCCTCACTAGTTGGGATTACAGCCATGTGCCATCACTTCCAGCGACCTTTATTCTTTATATGAAAAAGGAAAATGAATACAGTTAGAATTTGAATTCAATATATCATTCTCAAAAAGCCACTATGAGTAGTGGGTAAAATGTTGGCTTAAGAGCCAGGAAGACCTCCATTTGAATTTTGCTTCTCAGCAAGTCACTTAAGCTCACAATGCTTCCCAGGCAGCTCTCCAAGACTAGAAATTGCTGATCAAGTGTCAGAGTGCTTTGGTTGAGGGAGTTTCCTCATCAGCTGATTCTTATTTCAATAAAATCACAAGTCTTATCTCTTCTCAGCTTCAGTGAGTGGTCTCTCATTTTAGGCCGTGTGGTCAGCGTCTTGGAATTAGATACCTTACAGCAGAGCTTACTATTGTTTATGCCCACTTTCACAGCCCATTCCATCCAGCCAACTGTATTTTGTTCAACTCAGCCCTCTTTCAGATTATATTGCCTATTACTAAATTCAGTAGGAGAGTACCTAGAACAGATAGGATCCTGGAGGTTTCTAAATGAAATAGCCTGCTGAGAAATTCTATTATGTAGCTCATCTTACTGTGCCATGATGGTAATAACCCTGATTTCCTTGACCCCCAAACAGCACTCATCTCTCTGGGATCTGAAATGCCCCTTGATGAAGATCATGCTATTTCTGTGTCTTTCACTCACCAGCTAACTGCTGATTAAAGGTAGTATTAATAGCTCCCTAAGTGCCCCCTGAACTTGGCTGTCAGCATGGTGGAACTCTGGCCTAACAACACCCATAGCATCGGCAGCTTTTATTTTAGGATTAGAGGTAGGGTATATGGATAGAGGAAGGAAGGGCAGTCAGAGGACGAGGGCCAGAATAGACAGAGCTAGCTAATAAGAGTCTCTTCTTTAAGAGGAATTGAATTAGGCACATTTTCTCAGCCTTCAAATACTGAAAAATTTCCAGAGATGATTCCCTTAGGCTTATAAAGTGCCTCATTTCAGCTGCTCAGTTGATGAAGGCTTCTATACAATTGTCAAGTTCAAAGAGTCTCTTGGGTTTCACAAAGGCAAGAATTTGCATCTTGGTGAAAAATTACCTGAGACATTCCCAAGTGGGAGACGGGTGAGAATCAGCATTTGTAGGAATGAGAGAGAAATGTGGAGGTCAAAGAAGATAGAAGCCACAAGACTGGGCTTACTATAAAGGTGAGTAGGTTTCTAGAGAGAAGTTAATGAAAATAATGATTGCCAATGGGTTTTCCACTTAAACCTCATTGGTCTTAATAAAGAAATGAATGGATCACACAATAAGTGGAGGGTAGTTAGTTCACTAATGACCTTTTGTTGAGATCTAAGCTTTTTCAATGGCAAATTAATTGCTTTGATTGAAAAAGAATCAAATTGGTCTATAGTCTACTGGAAAAGCTTAGTGTACCAGAAATTAAATGGCTTGAGTTTCCAGTCCTGATGTGTGACCTTGAACAATTAATTTAATTTCTTGTGTTCTCATGTTTACATACATAAAAATGGGGATGATATGAAATGTCCTTCCTCACATTTTATGGAGTGATAGTGATAATTAAGATTTGTATTAAAGTATTTTCCATTCATTTGGAGAAAATTGCATTTAGTCATTCACTAATTTCTATTGTTGTTTGTTTTCCATGACCCTTCTTTTCTCAGTTAGAAGAAACAGTTATTAATGCACATCATGTTATTCTCTGACTCAACAATTCACAGTGGTTCTCCATTATCTATTACACAAAGCCCATATTCCTTTTCCTTTCTTTCATGATTCTCCAGGATCTGGCTTTTCCCCTCTACTTCTAAGTAGTCCTCTATCCCATTGCTTCCAAATGGAAATAATTATATTCTAATGAGAACAATCTCCTCAAAATATTTCCAACATGCCAGTGTTCATTCTGGCTTCTGAACTTTCTCAACCAAAAACACACTTCCCTGCTTCTTTTTCTCTATTCAAATGTTTACTCATCCTTTAAGGTCCAATCCAAATCCCTTTATGAAGAGACCTTTATAAAGACCTTTCTAAATTCTCTAGGGTTAAAAACTACTATCTTGTATGTAATCAAATATTCCTTATGTTGGTGATATAGCTTTTACTTGTTCTATAATTGTTTCAAATGGGTTTATTGTTTTTCACCAACTAAAGTTTTCCTTGATATCAGAAACAATGCCTGTTTGGTTGGTGTTGGTGAAAGGGTCTACTACTATTATGGTGCCAAATATGATTATTAGGGATCCTGATAAATATATATTATCCTTTTCTCTTGAATCAATTTCATTTTTTCTAACTTAATTCATGACAACAATTTTCTTGATGATAATCTACCATTTAGGAGTTATGTTTTCCTGTCTCTTTTGGTTGAAACAGATTTAATGTATTATCATGGAGCATCACACCTCATAATGATGAATAATGATTGATATGCCTTTAAGTTTTGCAAAAATAAAATAGCAGTCATAAAATCTCAGTTATAAGAGACCATAGAGGGCATCTAAAGACTGTAAATCAGGAAAATAATAGAGGTAAAATCTTAAATTTGGTACTGTGTGTTCATTTAGTTGATTAGAGTCTGAAAATCACAAATTTTAGAATTGAAAAGGACCTGAAAGAACATCCAGTACAAATATTATCTAGACAGAGTGAGTAAACAAAACAGAACAAACAAAAATCATGGCATTTCTTTCTCCAGCTCATTTTATATGTGAAGAACTGAGACAAACCAAATAAAATGACTTGGCAAGGGTCACACAACTAGTGTCTGAGGCCCAGTGGGAACTCAGGAAGAAGAGTCTTCCTGACTCCAACCCTGGTGTACTAACCATTGCAGCATACACCTGAATTCAAAACTTGCCTGTGATCCTAGAAAATTATTTAATTTCTCTCACCTTATCTATAAACTGAGATTGCAATGACATTTACCTCACAATCAGATGGCATGTGTATAAAATGCTTCTCAACCTTGGAAACAGCATTATTTTGGGAAAAGCCATCTTCAATATTTGAAGGAATATGTTGTAAAAGAAGGATCAGTTTTTTCCAGATGACAAAACCAGGAGAAATAGATGAAACATGCAGCAAAGCATATTTAGGACTAACCTAAGAGTGGAGACGGAGAAGACTTCTTCGCAATAAAAATTCACAGAGAAATGAGCTGACATGAGAAGTGACAAGTCACCCTTCACTGAGTAAGGATTTTTAAACAGAAACTTGGTGTGGGGATGTTGTAGAAAGCCTTTCTATTTGGGTATGGATCGAAATTGCAAAAATCCCTCTAAGGAAGCATTTCTATAAAGTAACCTTCTTGGCCTTCAAGGAGCCCCCAAGCTGACCTAGAACCCAAGCTATTGAAGGATATCTCATAAGTAAAGTAGACTATTTGTACTTACAAGTACAGCATGATAGAATATCTCATGCAATAAATTTAGGGTACAGCATGATTTATTGGGCTGCATGAAACTTTGCTTCTGCCAACAAAGCTCCTATGTCTTTTTGCTCTATCTATCATCTGTGAGCCAAATTTTCCAATAAGACTATGAGTCTGAATGCCTGTCAAAAGTCTAGATTTTATTGTCCCAGTACCAAATATTGGAAGACTGGGCATAATTTTCATATTATTCCCTTTTATTCCCTTAAGAACATAATCATTAGGACAGGCCTAATTTGGAAGCATCAGGATGGAACAACAACAAAAAAAGAGTACTAAAAGTTTCAACTTACTTACCCTGGTCTAACCTCAGTTTCCTCATCTGTAAAATGAGCACTGGTACAATTAAAAGCACTTTGTAAGCCACAAAAGGCTATACAAACATGAATTATTATTACAAAGTATAGATGCAGCTTCTTCTCCTACAGTGCAGGAAAGGCTGTTGGGAATTGAACCTCAACAGAGTAACATGGCATAACCCAGCAGATGTTGTACTGACTAAACCTTTGGGTTTAGTTTAGTTCCATAACTTCCTCTTCCCCTACTTCTTCTTCCTATCCTACTCTTTCTTTTCTCTATCTTCTTCCCCTTTGCCAGTAACAGCTCTAGGCAAACCTCTAGGCAGTATTTGCTGTCTGGGCAGGCTAATTGGTCTCCAAGTGTCTCTGCTAACACTAAACTACCAACAATTTATTTTAAAAAAAACACAGAAATGATTTATTTGTCACAAACAGAAAGTATATATATATATATATATATATATATATATATATATATATATTGCACCCCATAAAGAAAAATAATAATTTTCATTAGGGAAAAAAAATCCTACAGTGGAAAGGGATCTTACTTCTCTACATCCTATAGAAAGACTCACAAATAGATACCCAGGTGCAAACATTCAAAAGAGGAAGACATAGACAGCTATGTTTCAAAATAGTCAATCGAACTTTGTCTATAATGCCCCCTATTTTCAAAACCAAGTTGGTCTCTAGAAAAAGCACTGCATAATTGCACAAAACCGTGAATGGAACAAGCTAACCAAAGCTAACATACAGTTGAAAGCAAAAAACAAACTCCTTAGGGCAGCCATGGAATAGGGTAGAAGGAAGATGGGATTGGGAAGCAGGGACTTTAAGTACAAGATTATCTTTACTAACTTTCCAACTCTAGGCAAGTCATTTCAACTGGGGGACAAAGAGGGGCGGCTCATTTTCCTCCTGGGAAATGTAGATAATGTCTAAAGTCCTTCCAATCCTAGCATTCCACCTAAGGTCCTTCCAAGCCTAACATTGTCCACGATAGCTTAAGATGTCATTGGGTCAAAATCTGGAAGGCTCCTTTATGGTCATTGAACCCAAAGTCACACAAGGAACATACTTTTCTGGTACTTTTCTAGGTAGTTTAATTAACTCTTTAAGCTGCTTTATCATGAAAGTAGAGCTTTTCGATGGAATGTCTTTGTTTCATTGAAATTCATGCCTACTCTCTGCAACAGATACTGAACAGACCTCCAATAGGTGATCGATTGCCTTCTAATCAAGCTCAAAAGTGAAACGGTGGGAAAGGTTAGCCTCTGCTCCAGCCCCTTAGCTATCCCCCCACCAAGCTGCAAGTCTAGCTCTGACCAAAGGGTAATAAAAACTGTGAAACCTAACAGGGGTTTTCTTTATATCCCATATCCTGAACCTTATTTCTCATAAGGATCACAGGATTTTAAATATGGAGCTTCAAGAGACCTTAGAGGGAAACCCTTTTATTTACAGATGATAAAACTGCAGCTCTGAGAATGTCCTAAGATCACACAGCTTTTAGATGTCAGAGACTGGATTTGAACTCAGGTCTTCCTCATTCTAATTCCAGCACTCTATACATTCTGTCACATTATCTTCACTTTGTCACACATATTAAAATTGAGGCTGGGTACATGAGAGACCTAAGTTAGGGAACACAAAATTAGGAGTGTAAATATATAAACATATTTCTTTTTATAATATAATATACAATATAATATTTATAAATAACAAGTATGTACTATATAATAACTATAGTTGTATTTATAAATTAAATATGTAAATTTAGAAATGGATGGGTCTCAGAGCTCATTTAGCCTACCCTTCAACCTCTAGCCCCACATTTTATAAATGAGAAAACTGAGACTCAGAAATATTAAATGACTCGCTCAAAGCCGTAAAAGGCAGAACAAGGATTTGAATCCAATTTTTCTGACTCCAAACCCAATCTCTTTCCATTGCATAATATTGAGTCATATAGCACTACTTCTTACCTTCATAGCAGTCATGGAATAATTGAGTGGCCAGCTGGGAGTAGTTTGACTACCCTTATGTATCTGTAAGTCGATCAGGATTTGTTATGCATTTACTATGAGAAATCATTTCAGAAAAAGATCAACCATCTTCATCACTATTGAGATATGGGGTCTGTGTCTCAATGTGGCCTCTGAAAGAATACAGGACTCTGGCCATCTCCAAACCTAAGGACATGAGATTTACATACTCAGTGGGTGGAACACGTTTCCTGAAGGAGCTGGCAGCCCAGCAAAGCAAGACAAGGATTTTTATAGAGTATATGGTGCTGATTATATTAAAAGATATGTAAATTTTGAGGTTATAGGAGGAGTTTGCTAACATCAGGAGGTCCAAAAATCTTAGCAGAACTATGTATGCAGTTACCTAGAATGCAAACAGAAAATCCCACTTTGGATGGATTAATATATGATAATGGTATTATAATTAGCATAGGTTCACACAAGGACAGGAAAAAAGGGGACTGCACAGGCACTGTGTTGGGGGAAAGATTTATTAAGATTTGCAATCCAGTGTCCTATTCTGCATCCTGTTGCTCTACTTTCTTATTGTCTGAGTTCTACAGTATGTCTAAGTTAGATGGGGTGGTTACTAGGATACACTGATGTGCTTGTTGCTATAGTGATCTCTATGAGATTAGGGCCTGAGAGCAACAGGTTCCCATCATCACCACTAGCAATAACTGCTAACCAACTGCCACAAATGGAGAGGGAGAGGGGCCCTGGAACTGGGAGCTCATCCATCCACCTTGTCCTCCCCAGACCATCAGTCTTGTTTTTTATTCCAATCAGGGGAAGCAAGTTTTGAGGAGAAGGGGTCACCAGCCACCCACAGAGTGGGCAAGCCAGCCTCACTAAAGTTTTTGCCATTTGACTCTCAAATGATTCAACATCAGAAACGATGTGAATCAGTGGAAATGATATTAAAGAAGAGACAGCACCATCTGCTTTGCTGCTTAAGGACAATGGGATCTTTCCATCTGACTTGCAGCTGAAACCTTCCATTTGTGTTCTCTTTTCCATTAGAATATGAGCTCCCTCAGAGCAGAGACTGTCTTGCTTTTCCGTTTGTATCTGCAGATCTTAGCATCATACTTACTTTGTACATAGTAAGCATAGGAATGAATCATCAGGAAATGCTTCATTTATTCATTTATGTGCCAACCATTTACTTATGTACCAGTCATTTATTAGCCA
Source organism: Antechinus flavipes (assembly GCF_016432865.1). NCBI lineage: Eukaryota > Metazoa > Chordata > Mammalia > Dasyuromorphia > Dasyuridae > Antechinus > Antechinus flavipes. The sequence goes on along the minus strand of NC_067400.1, from coordinate 326,298,668 downwards.
ACTGTGCTAAGCACTGTGGACAAAAAGAAAGTCAAAAGTAAGGTGAGGAAAAGAACAATATCTGCCTTTTCCTTAATTTAATATCATATTTCTTGGGAAAAGAAAAGATAATCTACCATATGCAGAACTCCTTGGAGGTCTCAGAAAAACAGTGGGTTAATATGGGTGGCTAAGGGTAGCTATGCTTGATGAGGGAATTAGATTCTGCCCCAATCTCACTTGCTGCTGCAGATTCAGTATCAAGAAATCTCATTGAATAGCCAAACTTAGATTAATTCAGGGACTAGAATTGGCTCCAGAGAACAGTTGATGAAACACGTTCCCTCCTCTTGGTAAGGAGGTGGGTAACTATGTGAGCAGAATGCTGCATATATTGTCACATGTGGCTGCTTTGTTGCTTGGTTTCTGAAACTATTTTTCTTTGTTATAAAAGGGCTCCATGGGATAGTGTATTGGTAAATAGCTGATGTGTAAAAGACAAAAGACATGTAGAAAGCTTTAAAAAGAGAGAAATACTATGGAAACATTGAGTTACTGGGTCTTTGAAGTGGCAAATCAGGAAGGTTTCTGTATTTTTGACTGCATCTCACTTCTATCTCCAACAATTTTTGCCACAAATTGTAAAAGAAAGATAATTTGGCCTGCAGTCACATAGCCTAGACAAGGAATATCTAAACTCATAGGTAAGGGAGGTGGAGTGGATCAGCAACAAAATTTACATATTTGTAAGCATAAACCCTCTGAGAATTTTGTCAGGAGGTAACAAGCCAGCAGCTCGGACAGCAGAACCCAAAAGAGAGAAAAGTTCCAATTAGCTAAAAGAAATAGAGCCCTGTTCCCAGAATCCCAATTAAATCAGAACCAATCAATGCTTGATCTGGTTCCTGCCGTTTTGCTCAGGAAATAATGAGAAAAATGAAAGGCCCAGCCAGCCAGTGCAGCCCTGTGTAGGTCTTTGAAGCTGGAAAAATCACAAACATTGCTTTTAAAAGTCTGTGTGGCAGCTGCTGCACCTGCTCTGGTCCTTTAAGAGATCAGCCTGGCTGTGCTGAGTATTCCAGACCCAGCTCCAACCTCAGCTTTGACATACCACAAAGGAGGGCTTGAATCTGTCCCACCCAGAACCCCAGGGGAACAAAGGGAAGCGTTATGATACCAAATTGGGCCAGTTAAAAAAGTCTGCATTGATTGGTGATTTGACTTGGAGCATCTCCACCACCACTACCACCCACCCATCCCAGCTTAGATACACATACTCTATTTTGAGCTCATGCATCGTTCATATCTATAACCAGGAAATTCAATAGTAACACAAAAGCCACACTCAATTTTCTCTGAGACTCAGGATACATAAGCTGCCCCAGCCCAGCCAATTAGTCTCATCCATAGAATAACTAAACTGACACCCCTTATTATTCCAGGGCTGGAAGCCCTGTGTTTGTGCAAAATAAACAAGGAACACAAGAGCTGGCCTGTGGACTTCAGCTGTGCTGACAACACATGAGTGGGGGAGAAGGAAAAAAGAAAGGGAATGGATCCTCCCTGATCCAATGAGGGAAAAAATGTCAACAAAAGTAACTTAGGTACACAGTACACCGATGCAATTAAATCCTCAGCAACAATAAACAAGGTGAAAACATAAGGGATTCTTTTGGGGGGTGACAGTGTATGAGTTCCGCACTGAGTATCTTACCATTGAATAAACCAGAAAACTTGTGTGTCAGAAATATATGGCTTTTTAAAGGGATATAAGCTAACTTCCTAATCAGTTCTGTCCCCTTCCAACCTCTCTACCTCTCCCAGTGCTGATTTTCTAGCATTTCCTGGACATGCCTTTGGAGAAAGTATCAGTCCAGAGAATCTATGGAATCTCCATCCATACCTCTAATACTTTTAGCCACAGGACAAACAGAATTAGTCCACTTTTTCCCCCATTTGTAGTAATGTGTCAATAGACTAGTGAATGAAGTTGCTTAGGGGAAAATGTCTTAGCTATATCCATGCACTGAAATTGGCTTTTTAGTACTCATAAGTCAATTTTTCATCCTGTATATCTTTCAGAGATGGAATTTGAGACAATACATAGCACTTGCTTCATTTTGTCTAAGCCATTCATATTTTTTTTGGTTTAAATTTTAGGAAAAACAAAACTTTCTTTCAATAATCTGGCCCCAGGAACTGACATAGAACTTTTGGAGAAAATCAAGCACTATGGCTTTGAATTAATGAGCCAAGGGCTTTTGGTACTAGTTTTAGGGCATCTACTGTTATTAAGAAACTGGCTGGATCATGTTTAAACTCCATTCAAAGGCAGCTTCCTCTCAATTATCCATGAACAACCTGCTCATATATACAAAGGTCATATATAAATTATAACAGATGGACAATTCAAACACTGCACAGAATCCAGAACTTCTATTATGTTAGAGAGATTCCTAATAGTTAGAGGTTCTTCACCTGAGGTTCATGAACTTGTTTTCTTAAAATTTCAATGAATGCCTTTCAATAAATTTGGTTTTCTTCATAATCATGTATGTTTTATTTTGTGTACTTAATAATAATTTTTTTTCTGAGCAGGTATCAATAGGTTTCACCAGACTGTTTTATATATTTTCATGTGACATACACAAAAGATTAAGACCTCAGCTTTATAGAGAATTTATAGTTGAGCAGAAACAAGGATCATAAAGGACAAGAAGTGTGGGATCAGTGATGATCTTCCCTGGTGGAGGAAGTACCCATAGTAATGAGACCATAGATTTATCAAGGTAAAGAGGCAGCATTTGCCCATGACACTAGAAGTCTGCCATTATCTAGATCAGGGGTGGGGAATCTTTTTGTTTTTCCTGCCAAGGGCCATTTATATATTTATAACAACATTTTAAGGCCATATAAAATTATCAGCTTATAAACTCAAGTAATGAAAGGTTGTACCTAGCTTTCAGCTCATCGTCACCTGTGGTCGTCTTGGCAGGAGTTGGACTTCTCCACCCCTGATCTAGAGTGAGGGGACTGTAACAGATGTAGACTGGGAGAGTGGTATGAGCATGTCTGGCTGAATGTATGTCTCCAAAGGTCACATGGTATATTAAAACCTCATATAAAATATGTATATGATAATTCTTTAAAAAAAATAGCCCTATGATTTCATCAATGTAGGGAGAACCCCATGAAGAAATTCCTTTACAAACGCACATCAACATTGACTTTGCAAATTTTAGTCTTGTATCCCCTCAAGTATTGACAAGTTAAGTGACTTACCCAGATCACTCAGCTAGTTTGTATTAGAGGTAAAACTTGAAGCCATGTCTCTCTCTCTCTCTCTCTCTCTCTCTCTCTCTCTCTCTCTCTCTCTCTCTCTTTCTCCATATATATGTATATACAAATACATATACATACACACATTTTTGGGATTAGCTATCCACCTTCTCTTTCTCTTTCGCATGGATAATCAAGAGTTAATTATATAAAACAATCCCTAATGATAGGAATAGCTTGGATGTAGAGAGAGGATTGTCAGAAACTTTCATGATATTCAGCTTCCCATATACTTTGTTTCTGCCTTATTTTGAGTGGTAGGTAAACAACAGGAAGACATCACTACCCTTACCTGGGCAAGAAACAAAATCCCAAAATTACTTAGAGAGACTCAAGTCAGACTCACCCTTGCATACTACATTGTTTTCAGGTTCATAGCCAGCTTTGCAGGTGCATCTCCCAATTGGTACCATCCACTCTCCATCCCCGTTGCAATACAGTTTAATAGGGACATCCACTTCCTCTGCATTGGGGATGCACGTTCCCCGGGCAATCACCAGGGATGTGCTTTCAGCCCCAGTCATGGTCTCTGGAAAAATAGCAAAATTCTGCACGATGCTGGGGCACTTCTTGAAAAAGACTCTGACAGAAAGGAGAGACATACAAGCCCCATAATCTTGAAAAGCGAGGTAAAATCCATTCCGAGTGAGGGGCCCAAAGCTTCTCACTTCTGTGTTGACCTTCATCAGCCTTCCCCCAAAATCTACCTGGGAGAAGCTCTCATCTGCAGCAATAGTGTCCACTTTGAGGTAGGGAGCCTCTGTCCAGAAGGCAGACTTCTTGGTGGCGATGACTGAGTCTGTCTCATAGTAGTAGAGGTTGAAGGTCTCTTTGCAAGAACCAGGAACATTCGGGAGGCTGCTGCAGTCTCTCACTGTGAAGCGCATCTCTGTGTAGATACGATGGGCCCCTCGCCGATTGATGAAAGTAGTCAGCAGCCAGTTGTTCTGGTTGGGCTCAAAGACATTGCACACCTGGTAGGTACGGATAGTGTTCAGGTTTTCATCATAGCCACTGACCTCTTCCCACTGCACAGAATGGATGCCGAGTGCAAGAGAGATTGAGAGAGAAAAAGGGGAAAAAAGATAGTGAGAGATCATGAGAGGGAAAAAAGACCATAGAATTCTAGCTTAGAGAGGACCTGGAGAGAGAATGCAGAGGAACAAGGGAGCATATTTATTAGAAAAGACTTCAGAAAGTCATTCAGTCCAACTGTTTTATTTTAGAGAAAAAAATAGATCCAGAAATATTTAATATAACCTGGACCAGCCACTTAATGACAGTATCAGAATTCAAATTCAGGTGTTTTTCTTAAAATCCAGTTCTCCTAATATGACATGATGATTCCCTTAATACTATGATCATGTAATATTGCATGGTTTAATTAACTATTTGTGTCCTTTCCATTTATAATATTCTAAGATTGGCAAGGACTAGGGCTTAAACTTTGTATTTCTCCCAGAATTTAGCACAATATTTATTTGAAAATGCTTTTTGAATGAATGAATAAACAATAGAACTAACAGCAAATGAATGGATCTTTTATCTTGCTGTAAAAGATGAAGTTCTTTGAAAATGATTTTCCTTTCTTCAAAAATCTTCTACATCATTATTTCTGAAAGCTCATCATAGTATTTTCCCAATAGTCATGGTGAACCAAACTATGACACTTTCTCATACCCAACCCAACTTAAACTGCAGAATAGTGAAACAACTACATTCTTTGCCATGAACTCACCTACCCTTTGGAATCTTTTGATAGCTAAGGACCTAGAGTTGTGGGCAGGGAAGGATATGAGAGTGGGAGGAAGATCACAAAAGGAAAAGTAATGACTCGAGTTTTTAAAAGTTTTTCTTATATTTATGTTTTTAGGGTTTTAAAATATTTTTGTATTTTTAAGTACTTTTCAATTTTACTTTACATTTTGAAAGAAGTCAAGGACTGTGGTAGTAAAAATTTTGCAGCCCAATAAAAATTTGCTACAGATCATGCTCTTTGTCTTTTGGAAGAACCATTCTTAAATCATCTCAGACAGATGAAAACTTCCCTCAGCTTTAAAAGGTCTCTCAGGGAGTAGATTCTACAATATCTCTCATTGTTCATTCCAAAATATATCTTGCAGTTGTGATGGCCTTCCTTAGAGCCAACATACATATACTCCTCAGGTTTAGCCTCTTTTAATTTTCTTTTCCAAAGAGATTACAAGGAGTTATTCTAACCCAGTATATGCTCAGCTGCTCCACTGCTGATGTCTGCTTTCATAACACATCAGTCCCAGACCCACACATCCACAGCTGGATCTCATCATCTCAATCAGGTGACTGCTCAGATTTTTTACATGAGACTCCACTTTCTGTTCACCATCTTAACTGTTGTGGCCAAACCACTTTTCAGTGTCTGTTTAAAGAATTGGATAAATTCCTTTAAGATTTTTTTAAAGTGATGTTCTGGTTCAGTTAGATTTTGTGGCTCCATAGCTCTTTTCAGAAGGTAGACTGTACAAGTTGTGGGAGGACTGCCATCCTACTCATAGAAATGATTAATGAACAACCTTAAATTGTACCCAGTATGCACATTTCAAGAAAATATCTAATGGAAAGTGAGTTAGAAAAAATGATTGTTGTCAAAGGTTCCATGCTGGTAGATGCAGGATCTTATGGGTGGTTTCTCCTTTTAAAGTGACCTATTAAGTCACTTTATGCAGGGATAGGACTGTAGTCCCCACTACAAAAAATGCTGAGATTAGTAGATTCTGAGCTGCAGTGGGCTAGACTAGAGTCTCAGGTATAAGCACTGAGTCTGACACCAATATGTTGACTCTAGGGGTACCAGCTCTAATTGGTGGCAAGAACCTGATTGTTAAATGTTGAGTGTGAACATTTATACCTCAGAAATAAGCAAGTGCTACAAGTTACAGCCTGATTTATTCTTTTGCTGATTATCTAGATTAAAGAAACTGTTAATAATACATATTAAAGTGTGTGTGTAGTATGTACATTTTTTTCCTGATGGTTAAAACAGTCCTGTATTGCCTTATTATCATTGCTTGAGGTGTGCAGTAGAAGAATTAAGGAATGAACTTATCACACAACTAGAAGGTCAAGGACCATAGAATAATAATATAATAATTACTGGCATTTATATATAACACTGCAAGGTTTCCAAAAAGCTTTGCATCTGATATCTGCTTTCAGCCTCACAACATCCCATATTGTGTATCTAGGGAGGAATATCTTCTTTAGATGGAAGGTAGAGCAAGTGAAGGCTCTCATGCTGATCAATGGTAGTGATAGGATATAGGGTAACTCCAATTAGTGGGGTAAAAGGATGCAGCAGATTTTGTATGGACCATCAAATGATGGGGCATGGGTATGCAGAAACTCTGAACCTCAATATTTCAGACTTCATATTTTTTTAATATGGTCCATCAAACGTTGGGGAGGGAGGGTTCAACCACAAAATTATACTGGGGTCTTGGGCCAGTCTTGTGAAGAGTCTCAAAAGAATCTGGCCTAAGAAAAGGCAAAGTTTTTTTATTATGTCATTATCTGACATGCTAACTCCCAGTGGGGAGTTTTAACAATTAACAAGGGGAAAGACTCCAAAACTAAGTTTCCTAGCAAAACACACAATTAACCAGAGGGAAGATACCATAAGATAGGGCAAGTTCTTAAGTTGCCATAAGCCAGGTGGCTCCTAATGAACCTACAAATAATTAGGGGATTACTGCATAGACTAGAGGGCTAAAGAATTAGCAAGGAAAGTACAGTTAAGTTATTTTATAGGAGAGAAATAACCTCAGAAGTTGGAATCTGATTGGATACAGTAACCATAGGGCTTATCAATGCAAGGAATTTTACAAGGAATTAATCATGTCAGTGCTCCTTCCTGCTTGCCTCAGGAAATAGCTTGGCTTCTAGAATGTTTACAGAAATTCAAGCTCTTTCTGTCAATGTCCTTCCCTATGAGTTACCCAGGGACCAAAAATCCCAGTCTTTGTTGGACTCTTTTTGTTAGGGGTCTTATTTGCCCCATCAGTAGAATCAGGTTTGGTGAAGGGCAGGTGCAACTTCCAACCTGAGAAATCTGGAGAACTTTATTGTTTATTTAATACACAAATAAAAATTAAGTGATACAGTAAGGAATAGAAATTAGTAAAAGGAATGATTCCATCCAAGCAACTCTTAAGGTATTGTCAAAGAGATTCAAATCCCTTTCTTCCTTCATAACTCCTTCTTTCTCAGTCTTGTTCATCAAAGGAAAGATTAATAGCAAAATAACAACTAGGAAGGAAATCATGAGAATTTTGTCTTCAACTAAATGGTATCAGTAAATAGAACATGAGACCTGAAGCCAGAAAACCTGTTTTTGAAGACCTGTCTTCAAATCTGGCCTTAAAAACTTACTAGCTGTTTTGATCTTGGGCAAGCTCATGATATATAGACACACACACACACACACACACACACGCACACACACACACACACACACACACATTCACACAAGTATTGTAATTGCCTCAATTTTCTTGTCTATAAAATGGGAATAATAACACCTACCACTCAAGGTTGTTGTGAGGAGGGAATGAGTTAATAGTAATTAAATGTTTTGCAAACCTTAAAGTGTTATATAAATGCTAGCTATTATTATTAAGTACCAGAAAGTAAAATGCAAGCCCCAGGGTCTATTAACAACAAAGCTAAATAAATAAAAATAATTATACATTTTTCTCTTTATAATTGCAAAGGTAAAAAATGGAAAAGTTTTAAAGTTTGTTAAAATTCATAACAGTTACAAAATAGTTTGAGAGATACCAATTTTACTCATTTATTTTCTTAAATACTACCATAACTATGTATTACTTCTAATGTAGTATGCTTTGTTGTTTAGATATAGCTGTTTTAAATAAATATTTTTATGATGTAAAGCAATTATAATTCAGTGGGGAAATAGATTATTTCCTTTTGTAGTTAACCATGTTTATTGGGAGTCTAATTTTTAATTGTGAGACAATAATCAAGGCATCTCTGTTTACCTAATTATAGGTGAGCCTGATTGTAGCCAAAATATCAACAAGGAAATAAACAAAAACTGCACTGGCCTTAGAACCTTTTAAAGAAATAGGCAGCCTCCCTATTCTCCCTTATCCGATGGATCTGTTCTCCATCCTTACTAGAACCTTCTAAACATTTGCCAGTTCCCCCAGTAATTATTTCCTTCCCATCTACATTAGACCCCCTGGTTTGCCTATGATTCATTATCTGACATTGCTGTTTTCACCACCATCCTAGATTTCCATATTACCATGATCATCTGCCACAACCATTATGTCTATCCCCAACCCTGGGTTTTCCCAATAACAATTTTTGTTACTCTTCCCAGACCCCAGAAGGACATAATCATACAGATGTGACCCACTATACATTCATATCATGTAATTCAACTGGGCCCTTGCCACTTTCTTGAATTTACTACTGATTCCTTAGCCAAGTAGAAGCCAGTTTATATTCCTATTTAAAATCTATGTTATCTTCTTGTTAAATGTATTATGTTCTAGTAAGCTTGATTTTTATAACCCAAAAGCAAATCTATCAGAGAGCAAAAGTATTTGATCCTGTGTGTAATGGTTGCTAAGGGAACATTGCATGTAAATTAGGAAGAGCAAAAGTTCTAGCTTTAGAAACAAAGAGCTAAGGATTGAGAAGGTATACTCACTCCCTTCTGACTAGGAAAAGACAATAAGAATTCCATACTAACAGACACTGGGATATATATTGGATAATCTCTTTCATTTTTCTCTTTCTTTCTCTTTCACTCTCTCTCATGTATACACACACGTATATAGATAAATATGTACATGCATACATATTCACACACATTATTTAAGTATAAATGTGTATACACAGGAATATATGTCTGTGTATGTTAACATACTTTTATATATAAAGGTACATATTCACATATGTTTAAATATAGCTGCATATAAACCTATACAAACATATATAAGTATACAAAACCTCTTCTGGTCCAAGGAAAAAATGATTTAGAAAATTTTAATACACAGAGAATCAATAAGGCCATTCACAAAGTCAGATGTTACTGGCTTCAACAAATATAGTTAAATGGATATACTCAGAGAAAGTTTTGCTTTAAATTAAAGTATGGCATTCAGATAGCCCTTCAACATAAAGCTATCAGAACAGCACTTCCCCTTGCCCTTGAGGAAACATGAGCAATCTGACTTGACTCTTAACCAGTACATCCAGCCCCTGGCTCATCTAGTCTGTGATTTATGACTTTTTTTCTTTGTCTGATGTTTATTCTTTGTTCTGATGTTTGTTTTTCTTATTTTTAAATTTATTTATTTATTTATTTTGCTGAGGCAATTGGGGTTAAGTGACTTGCCCAAGGTCACACAGCTAGGAAGAGTAAAGTGTCTGAGGCCAGATTTGAACTCAGGTCCTCTGACTTCAGGGCTGGTGCTCTATCCACTGTACTATTTAGCTTCCCCAAATTTTTAATTTTTTTACTGATGCTTTTCTTGATGCCCTATTTAATGGTAGTAATTTTCAAAGTTCAAATTTTTGATCAAATGCCATGTTGATATGACTCAGAGTGAAAAAGGGGATAAGAAAGAATGTTTAGAAAAGAGTGCTTTCTAGCCTGGTGATCTAGAAAGGAATCTGGCAATCTAGAAAAGAGTCTTTTCTAGACAGAAAGTCTAGGTTTTTATGGACAGAAAATTTTGCAAAGAGCGCTTTCTAAAATTGCTTGTAGGATCTGAGGTAATATTTGAACTCAGGTCTTCCTGATTCCAAGGCTAGGACTTTCCTCCATCATTACTTAGCTGCCTAATTATATGAAGAAAAAGTTATTAAAGTGTTCATACCCTTTGACCACTACTGAGTTCCCAAGAAAATCAAAGATATAAAGAAAGGTCCTATGAAAATATTCCCAGAAGCTTACATGATAACAAAATCCTAAATAGAAAAATGAACTTTCATTAGTAAAGAAATTATGGTCAACATAAAGAACATGTTATTATGCCATGAAAATGGTAACTATGGAAATTAAAAAAAATAATGACAAGTAAAATTAAGAGATGAAATTAAGAGAAATTAAGGGAAAGTTTTACATGAACTGATTCAGAGCAAAGTAAATAAAACCAGGAAACTAACATACACAATGAAGAGGTGAAATTATATAAACAAAAAGAAAGCTAAAAATGAAGCCAAATTCTGAGTGACTATGGTGATCACTCCTATGGTCACAGAAAATAAAAACTCATTCGTGAAACATCACAGAGAGTCAGATTATGGAAGACTGTGAACAGCATCAACTCACAAAACATTGAAAAGCAGTGAAAGGGGAAAACTATTCCACAGAGAGTTTGGAATGAGAGCCAATTGAGACAGATTATCCCAAGAGCACTTATGGATGAAACTGGAAGGAGGACAATAAACAGATATAAAAATGGAACAAATCTGACAGAATTTTGATAGTGATTTATTCTCACTGGCAAAGAAAGTGGAACTAACTACTGCATTTGGGCTCTTCTACTACTGGACCCAGTGCAAGAAGCGATAATGGCGCTTCAAAAGATGAATTTGGAGAGAGAAGACAGGATTTGTCAACTAGATTCACAGACTTAAAGACTGTTAGAGCCAGAAGGAATCTTAAAATTTATCTAGTTTAACACACTCATTATATAGATAAGGAAAATACATACAGGAGAAATCCACACTAGAGACAACATGATTTTAAATCCACTCAAAGTAGCAAACATTACAAATGAATGAAAAATATCATGGAAAATATTTTTATAAAGATCAAAAAATGACTGAAGAGACATCGGGAGCTACCTATTCATGCATTTGTTTTCTCGATTTTTGAGTTCTATAGGGTTGACCATGAATGTAGCCTATGCACTATCAATAATAATATGCTTCATATGAGATTATGCAGGCTTTCCTATTTTACAGTCACAACAAACCACATCTGTACAGAAATGCAATCAACTCAGATGAGTACAGAGAATGTGATTCTGTTGGTTATATAAATTTCTAAGAAAGCATTTGCTTCACTACAACAAAATCAGCTTTGAAAGCTTCTCAAACAATGTATCTTTCATGTATGTATTAAAATTATGCAAGACTCTATAACAGGTGCAACTACAGAAATTCACTCAGTGATTCAACAAGGTGTTAAATAGGATATTCACCAGTGATATAGGAAAATGCTATTAGAAAAGGTCAACAAACAGGTGGATTTCCTGTTGATGATGGCTCCAAATCCTTCTACGGATAAATGGTTGCATTAATGTTTTCAAGCCCCATAATATTACTAAGTCTTCTTAGAAATTCATAGCAACGAGAAAAAAAGATTTGTTTCATAATTCAAATGGGAAAAACAAAGTGGATAAATATGTATACTTCCAAGACTAATATTGAGGACTGCTAAATGGTTTTTCAATATATGTATCTTGGGTAGACACACTGAAAATGAAAAATTAGTGAGGCCCAAAATTGATTAAAAAGGAATATCAGTCTTAAAAAAGTATTGTACATTTAGGAAATGATGCAATGCTTTAAAGAACTCCAAATTTCAAAGTGCTGCAAAATCTTAGCTCTTTAATATACAGTGATTAAATATATGGAAATCACTGAATATTGCAATCTCATAAAGACTGATATCACATTTGTTCCAAAAGGCAATGGATAGACACATGGCAGGCCTATATCTGATGCAGCATGTTACCAGTAATAAGTTATGTATATCAAATGAAACAAGGATATTAAGTACACATGACATCAATCACATACTGAAACTAAATAATAACAGATGGGGAGAGAAGTACATTAATACTCCCCAAATATTATAAGAAGAAGAAGAAGGCCTCCAATGTGTCAAACATTTTCTCTACAAAAGCTTTATGGTTAAACGTATGCATTTTTTACATAAAAGTAAGAAGACATTGGAGAAGCTGCAATCTGCTGTTATGATGGATGTACCCATACTTATTTAATCAAAAAAATACCACATTACCAAAATATTATTATCATTAATTGAGACCAAAACTCATTTCCTGAAACTTGAACCGTTGGTCTTTTCACTGCATGCATCTTGTGTAAAAACACATTCTTCAAAGCTTAGCTTAAGCATTGTCTCCTCCCTGAAGTTTTTCCCAACAACCCACTTGTCATTCCAACCATGTAAGGAATTTCTGAATGAGGAAATGGCCCCTACCAGATTAGTAAGTGTTCTAAAATTTATATTCTTAGTGACTTTCCTAGAACACTGAAAGACTTAAGTGTCTTGCTTAGGGTTACATAGCCAGTATGTCAAAGGTTCTAAGAGCAGCTCTCAACTCCATGTTTCATGCTGCCATATATCTTCAAATGAATCTCTAGGTTACCATGTATATTTTTCTGCATTCTACTTGTGGCATAAATGGCATGGGCAATTTCAATGTTTACCAGAAAGCCCATGATATAGTATAAAAGGTACTGACCTAAGGAATGGGAATATTCTTTGAAATTCTGTGTCCACTACCTGCCTATGTGACATAGGACAAGTCACTCATTTTTCTAGGCTTACTAGATGGTCTCAAAGGTCTTTCTAGCTCTAAACTCTCTAATTTCGCTCTTTGATGAAGGATTAGGAATTGAGCTCAGTGAAAAACCAAGGAAAAAATAACATATAAGTTTTCTATCCCTTTTTATTAACTCAAAAGGAACTACTAATGATTGGATTACTTGTAGCATCTCCTATATGTGGTTTGTTGGTGGTATTGGTTGTTCTTTTTTCCCTTATGGGTCTCTGTTCTGGCGTCTTACCAACTAGGAGCCATCCTAAATTCTGAAGACATAACTTGATGTGGCACAGTGTTACTAAGTATAAACAGGAATCTGTAAGCAGAATGCCAAGTATCCCTGGAAATCATATTCTTTGTCAATCAATATGTTATTACCTGTGAAAAGGGATTGCCTTTAATCACCCTCATCACATAGTATTCCATGATTAAGATAAAGATAGTTAAATAGTTGGATAATAAAAACTTTGATAAAAAAGCTTAAGTAAATGAGCTTATTTGGCTCAGAGAAGAGAATCAATTAATAAATATTTGCTGAGTGTTATGCTGGTTGACTTGGCTCCTTGTATTAGTCCAGATGTTTACCTGGACTAAATGTCAGCTTTGACAATAAATCAAGCACATCATGCCATCACATATTCTCACTTCTTCAATGTCCCAATCCCGATTCTTGACCTTATTATTTTTTATTTCATTAGAATTCATTCATCTCTACTCAATGTTTTTTTTCCATTGTGCATTATTTCATAAAGTATTGTTTTATATTCTTTTGTAGTCTTCATACATGTTGATCTTAATTGCACTACATTATTCTGTTCCATTAATGGACCACAGTTTATTCAATCATTCCTCTGCTACTGGATATTGAGTTCCTTCTTTTTTTAATGTATAAATACTAATATGAAAACCTTTTGAGCAAATAGTTTTTGTTTTGTTGTATTTTCATTTAAAAATAACATTTTCTGAGAACATTTTCAATTCATTCAACAAGTATGGAATAATAGAGTATTTAATGATTTTATATTATGTATATATATATATATATTTATATTTAGAGAGAGAGAGAGAGAGAGAGAGAGAGAGAGAGAAAGAGAGAGAGAGAGGGGGGGGGAGAGGAGAGAGACCAATTCCTTATGATTTAAATTTTTTAAAAATTGTATATTGCCAGATAGAAGCTTACCTAAAATAACTGCTTTACTTTATATTTGGGAAATATTGATGGCCACTCTTTTTAGCCACAAAGAACAAATAAATAATTTCTGGTTATATGGATTATTATTACATGGAAAAACATGAAAAATTAATGAGAACTCATTTGACTTTTTATTATTTAATACTACTCAGAAAACTGAATTGTGGCTATGCTTCACTATTCAGCCAGTGACTTAAATAGGTCTAGAATCCAAACAAAAGTAGACTGGGCCTAAAGTAAAAATGATGATAAGTAAATTATAATGTTAGTGAAAACAAAGAGAGCAATTATATAGAGATAGGATTATGACTGGGCCTGTGATATTATTGTCATAAAGAACTTCCAGAGGAGAAAACTTCCTCTACAAATGCAGATTGACACTTTCTCTGCATCATGGAGACTATATGTGTCACAAGGAGGATTTGAACCCACTTTTTCCTTACTTTGAAACTACCTCTCTATCCACTAGATAAACCAATAGGATAATGTTGGCAATTGATCAGCTCTCCAGGAGAAAAAAATTACATATGACATTTTCAAGTGTAATCTATGTCATAAGTTTTTTCTTCATCCCTTTCTTCATTCTAAACAACAAAGAAAAGAATAAATCAAACTCTTATTTGTAGCATATACAACTTTTCAAGATGTAAAAGCTCACATTGAAAATTAAATAATTAGCTCTTATGAACCCGTTTAAGCTGATTCCAGCACATTCCTGACTATACCCATAAAGACTTTGCTATAGCTATAACAATTGATATAGACATAGCATAGATATGATATGAATGGATACAGATAGAGATGATTTACAGAAGACATAAAATGATATATAGGTATCTGTATTGGCATGAGTATACATACAGTTATGCTATTCAGTGATTGTCATATGTGACTCTGTGACCCAGGAACTAGTCCATGGGGTTTTCTCGGCAAAAATACTGAATATGGTTTGCACATTTCCTTCTCCAGTGTGTCCCCTTCTTA
Source organism: Antechinus flavipes (assembly GCF_016432865.1). NCBI lineage: Eukaryota > Metazoa > Chordata > Mammalia > Dasyuromorphia > Dasyuridae > Antechinus > Antechinus flavipes. Next base: position 326,283,581 of record NC_067400.1, on the reverse strand, counting down.
CAGATGAGCAAATGAGGCAAATAGGGGTGACTTGTCCAGGGTCATAAATCTACTAAAGCCTGATTTGAACTCATATCTTCCTGATTCCACACCTGGTACTCTAACCATGGTACTACCTATCTGCCCCAGATGATATACATGTATACATAGACACAGACATAAAGATGCCTATAAACCCCTAATGATGTTATTTAATCCATAAGAGAAACAGTATGATATCTTTGGGCTCAAAGTTTGGACCTAAATTTTCAAATTGTCCATTTCTTACTATGTATGTGATTTGGGGCAAGTGAATTAACTTTTCTAGACTTATTTCTAACCAATAAAATAAGGAGAGAGAGTGGTTTGAACTAAATGACCTCTAATGTCCTTTCCAGTTCTAAATTCTATGATGGTTAAATTAGCAGTGATCTGCTAAACTAGGCTCTAGAGAACTGAGAGAATCCATATACCTCCAAAAGTGATTAATTTATTACCAGGGTATAAGGTGACCTGGGACAATTTAGATTAATCAAATTAATTATAGACTACATTGACATAAAAATAGGCTATGCTTTTCTTTCAATTTGACGTGTATAAAAATTAGATGTGACCTGTAATCAGTATTATGAGATATGTAGGTAGATTATATATGTACATATGTGAGATTTTTTTTGATGTAAGTATATACTTTTTTTCCCAGAGATCATTTTATGGTTTGTGAGCTAAGCTTATGAACAATCTATATTGGGGCCAATATAAATAGGTATGTGTGTATGTATGCATATTTATGAATTTATACATGCATATTGGGGCCAATATAATAGGTATATTTATATGTATGTATATTTAGGAGTGTATACACACATATATGTGCCATATATTGCAAGGATGTGTCATTGAGAGTGTTCCAAGGGAGGCAAAAGAGACAACTTTCCTTTGCTTTTCCAAGAGAGACTTTAATTCCTGCCAGAAAGGGAAGCAGGATTACAGAAGCTTAGATATTCTGCCCTATTCAGAGAAAGAGAGGATACCAGGGCAGAATTAGATCTAGCTGCTCCTTTAAAAATTATTACTCTAGGGGTCATGATTTTCAAGTTTAACTTAACTTCTGGTTATTCATTAATGAGAACAAGGAGGACCCCAACAAGACTTGACTCCTTTCCCATTGAATATCAGTTCCACAATGAACACACATAGACAATAACAAAGAAACACATTTATAATACAGAATGAAGGCACTCTTTCATTTAGAATGAGGTAACTCGGCTCAACCAAGAGAAAAAAGTCCTAATTTCACCAAAAAGGAAGGTCCCTACAGTCCCTAGTGTAACAAGGGATAAGGATGTGGCAGAGACTATCAGCAACTCTCATGTCATTTCTCCTGAGTCTTTTCCTTCAGCAATCTGAAGTAGGGTTGGGATTCTCCATCTTTTTTCTCAAAGTTGGAAGCACCCTGAGGTACTACAGGGCCTGAAGCTACTTGAAACTTGAATTGAAGACTAAGTATCTCTCCTTTCTCCTGCTCTTGACAATTCTTCCCCGCTCTTCACATAGGCACTGGACATTTATCAATATGGAAAGAGTCCCTTACAATGGGCTTTGGGATTCAGAGTGTGTGAGCACAGCTACCTCACCTACATGCATGTACATGTATCAGAAGGAAGACCAACTAGCTACTATCAGGCATAACAAAGTCCCAAATTATCCTGTTTCTATAGAGTGAGGATGGAACTTTTTAATCAAGCTCTGTTGTCTATCCCCCAAATTCTGAGTATCTTCAAACAACTTTTGAGACACTGATGATATTGAATATATTTTTTAGACAAGTTTGGGACATGGTCTGCCAGATGTAGTCTATCTAGCTCCTCCTTGTTGCCTCCCTTTGAGCTACCAAATTCTTCCCTGATCCTGAAAAAACTCCAAGGCTATGTTTCCTCTATAAAACAAGTGCCCATGATAAAAATCTTTGCTAAATACTTTTCAGGACTAAGCCCCTTTCTCTTTCTCCCTCATAATACCTTCCCTCCAATGGTATCTTTCTCCTTAGTCTAGGTAACTCTGGTTACTCTACTAAACTCTGTGCATTTATCCTATCAGTCAATGGTATCCAGGCTTCATGGCATATTCCTGTGAGGGATTCTTCCAAATTCCTTTACTTGGTAATCTTATTGCTTTCCCAAATATATTTTATATTTGCCACACCAGGAGTGTATTTTATTTCTCACTTTGTCTGTAACCTTTTCTCCTAAATAAACCTGTTTTTTATCAAAGAGAATGTCATTGTGAATTTGTTACATGTTTATTCTTAACTAGGAATTGCTACCCTGCTCTCATCACTTCTTTTCAAAGCACTAAATTTTATTTAGTTGCATTAAAATTACTTTTAAAGAGATCGTTATATACTTCAACAACAATACTATATGATGATCAATTCTGATGGACGTGGCCATCTTCAACAATGAGATGAACCAAATCGGTTCCAATGGAGTAGTAATGAATTGAACCCAGCAAAAGAACTCTGGGAAATGAGTGTGAACCCCTACATAACATTTCCAATCCCTGTTTTTGTCTGCCTGCATTTTTGGTTTCCTTCATGGGCTAATTGTATACTATTTCAAATTCCAATTCTTTTTGCACAGCAAAATAACTGTTTGGACATGTATACTTATTTTGTATTTAATTTATACTTTAACATATTTAACATGTATTGGTCAATCTGCCGTCGGGGGGGGGAGGGGAAAAATTGGGACAAAACTAGTAATATCTAGAAAGGTAATAAATGATGTTGCTGTTTATCTTTCATTTTCAAAGAGGACCAAGGACGTGACAGGATAATATCTTCACTTGTCCAGGAATTGGATTTAAGTAAGTCACTCACACAAAGCTGTCATCTTCATTCTTCTCTCCAGAGTCATTGTAGTCCAGTGGCAAGCCAAAGATCAAGACAATGACTACACTAGGTTGTAATAGATGACCTTGGCCTTTCTAAGTAAGATCTTTCCCAGATCTCTGTTTATCTAAGACAATAACCATTCAATGATTAAGGACTAAGTAAGAATTGAGACAACAGATGGCCTAATTTGTACAAAAATATTGATCTGGAAGGGGAAGACCCTCAGTGTTTTTAGTTCAGTTGACATTTATATTCATTCTAAGCCATCAAAGCCTAGAACTTGGGCTGGTTATTATTGGGCATTCAATGAAAGACAGAGTGATGTGAATTTAAAGGCAAAGATAACAGATATAGAATTGGAATGGACCTCAAAGGTCATAGAGCTTAACGTATTCATAATAATAATAGCCAATATTTATTAACATATATGTATATGTATACATATTCTCTCTCCATCAATCTATTAATCAATCTTTCTAAATTATATATACATAGAAAGAGACAGATCAATCTTTCTAAATTATATATAGAGAGAGAAAGAGACAGACAATTTAAAATTTGGAAAGCATTATATATGTATATATATGTATATATGTGTATATACTATCTCATTTAATCCTCAAAATAAAACTATGATGTTGATGATATTACTATTTCCATCTTACCAATGAAGAAACTGAGGCTTTGAATACTTCAATGACTTGCCCAGAATCATATCCTAATAATAAGACAGAATTTGAATCAGGTTGTCTAATTCCAGAAGTATTGTTTATTTTTTGGGGTTGTTTTTGTTTTGTTTTGTCTTCCCCTATTGTATCACATTGCTTTCTTATGAACAGGTCATTTTTATGGATATATCTGAGAAAGCTAGACACAAAGAAAAATTGTATTGGGTCTACACAATAAGAAAAAAGGTCCTGTTTCTTCCCCTTCTCTTTAGTGATTTTCCCATTCTCTCTCGTCCTCTCCTTTGCTCTTCACAAAGCCGGGACAAGGTACCATGTAGCACCAGTTCCTGCCTGGAGCTGGGTCTCGCAGCCATTATGACAGCTGCTGCCACTGTTGACACTGTAACAGTGACAAATTCATCGTTCTGACAAGATCCCTTTAAATAATTCACAGGGAACTGGAGATTAGGACACTGTTTTCCTCTGTCTCTGTTGAGATTTAAAACGCTTCCAGCTGGGGTATTTAAAGAGACTATAATGGGCTGTCCCTCCTCCTGCCTCCCCTCCCTATTTCCTCCCCCTTTCCATTCCTGAACCTCATTCCCCAAGCCAGCCCAACAAAACAAGGCCCAGAAAACAAAAAAAGAAGGAAAAGGAGCTTGGCTGGTCACTATGGCAACAGTAGCCAGGCTATTCAGCTGTCATTATCCCATTGCCTCACACATGTGATTATCTTAAGCTGTCAGTTGAATGTGGTCCATCCCGGCTGCCCAGCACCGATCATGTAAGAACAAGGCAAAGGAGGGACTCAGAGAGGCCCCTGTGCATGGCTTCTCTTTACAATGCCCAGCACTGTCCCAGGCTTATTTATTTAAGCAACCGTACATCACCTTCAGAGAGATTAATGGGGATTTTCCCCCTGAGGATCTGGGGCGTTTCTGCTCTGGAATTCTCATGGTGGGATCGTGAGCCCAACCAGTCTGGGTGAGTAGATGTGCAAAACGATCAGTACAAGGTGAGGGAACACATTGGTTTCTATCTAATGTCATAAATACTAGGAATGCTACCTTTAATTTGGGAATATAGAATTTAGAGCAGGAAAGGCTCTTAAATGCTTAGTAGTGCTATAAATCTTGCAAGAACCTAATACCATAGATACAACTTAATATTGTAAATCCTAGTGAATGTCCTTAATACTATCAGTAATCATTATTTCTGAGAACAATAATAGCAGGACTTTAAAATTATAGAGTATTTTTCCTTCATTATTTTATTTGAACCTCATGCTAATTCTATTGTCCAGATATTGTTATCTCAAGTTTTGCAGGTGAGGAAACTGAAGTTGAGAGAGGCTAAGTAAGAAGAGAATCCACATGGATAGAGGGCTAAGAATCAAGAAAACCTTATTCAAATCCTCAGACAATTAATTAATTTAATATTAGGAAATTAATAAATATATAGCATTTGGCAGGCCACTTACTAAGGTCTCTTCCCAGCCTCAGTTTCCCTTTCTTTAAAATGGAGATAATAATAGCATCTACCTCATATGGATGTTGTATGGATCAAATTCATATACAATGCAAACTTAAAGTGTTATTCAAGTATCAGCTATTATTATTACCTAATGTAGGTATTACCATCATGATTTAACAATCAAATAATTTTAGTAGAGGCAGCATGAGATAGGGCCAACGTCCCCAACAAGTTTTAATTTTTATATGTCTTGGTTTTCTGTAAAATTTCTTGAATACCCTATTAGATATGAAATGAAACAAATTCTAAAATTCAACATGAACATGGATTTAAGAAATAGGATGAAGGGATTAAATGAAGGAAGGTAAGAAAGGATGGAAAATGAAAAAAAGGATGGGATGAAAGAAGGAAGGGAGGGAGCAAGAAAGGAAGGGGGAGGAAGGGAGGGAGAGAGAAAGCAAAAGCATTTCTAAAGCAGTTACTATGTGACAAGCACGATGCTAAGTTCTGGAAATACAAATAGAAATAAACAAAACAGTACTGCCTTCAAAAAGCTTATGTTTTAGACATAAGCGTCAAAGAGAATATTGATTAGAAAAGGGGTTTTTAATCTGGGATAGATTTCAAATGCCCATGTACTTGGATTTTTAAAAATTACATCTTTATATTTTTTGTTTTTCCACTAACTTCTAAATAAAATCTAATACTCCCTTCAATTGTCAATAAAAAGAAAACATAAATTACATTGCACTGGGAAGAGGTCACCAGATTCCTAAAGAGGTCTATGATACAACAAACAAACAAATAAATAAAAAGTTCAGAATCCCTGGATTAGAGTAATAAGGAAATAGTAACCAAGAAATTAACTGATAGCATATCCTACTCTAAGCAGCTATAAAAGAAGAGCTAAGTGGGTGGTAGTTTCTATTGGGAAAATAGAAGAATCACCCATCAAGAAAAACTTGGCTTCAGTACTATTATGTTCACAAATTTCTATCCCCATAGAGACAAACAGGACTTCTCTATTCACAGCTGGATGAGAATGAGGGCTTCCCCATGCTGAGATACAGTTTAACAGAGGAAACAGCTTCCCAGGACTATGGGCTCAGGAGTTTAGCTTTGGGGAAACATTTAGAGGAAGTTCATTCTTTTTGATGAGAGCTTTTTCCTATAGCCTCCTGGGCTGTATTATGTATCTTTATAATATAGCTTGATACAGAGTTACAATTTGATTGGGTGAAGAAGTAATCAATCTTTATAATGTCTGAAGATGCACAAAAAGGTATTTAAAAAGTTTTGGGGTTTTTTATGATGAAATAAAATCAAATCTATCCAGCCTTATATTTAAAAGCTTCTTTTAGAAGCTTTATTGTTTTCTGTGGGCATTAAAATATGAAGATTTTAAATTTTTTTTGAAATTTATCATCTTTCTCATTCCCTAGATTCTAGTCCTTTTCCTTGAACCTTCTGCTATGTAGATAAACAGGTATCCCCACCTGCCAGCCCATCATCAAGGCAACTGTTTTATATTATTTGCCAGTGGGCAACAATGGGTTTTTTGAAAAGGAAGGATGGCTATTGCAAGGCAGAATCTGCTGACCATGCAGCTTGTTTGAGCTAGGCTCCCTGGCGTACGGTTTGGCTTCCTGTTTAAATTATTAAACTGGTGAAGAATTCCATGATTACCTTAATTTATAAATTCATATTCTGCAGTTTAGCTTTACTAGAAACCAGTCTTCTCAAAAAAGATGCATATATAATGCTGTATAAGCTATGGACCATGCATAACTCTATCTTGGACCTAAAGCAAACTCACAACAAAATTAATATTAGAGGAGAGACTTTGAACTTAGTACACAATATCCTATGAAGGCAAAAAAATTTACTGACCTCCCTAGACAGAGATTTGAAATACCATGAGACAGGTTAGTGAAGATGCCATTAAGGCAGGAAGCAGGAACAAGGATAGGCCAGGGAGAAGCTCATCTTAAGAGCAGCTGCCAGAGGGTGTCAGTTTTACCATCTGGTAATTTCCTATTTTAACTATTTTTTAAAACCAACATCCATTTGTTTCTATTTAATGAAGTAAAAATTCTATAATAATCCCTTAAATTTTGGTACTCTGGGGCAAAGTGCCAGTTTCCTAATACTAGTCACAGTTTTGCTTCTTAGTTATTTTGAGTCCAAAAAAAAAAAACGACTTTAAAAATGCCATTTCATGTTTTTATTATTGATTTTGAAGTCATATGGTGAAAGAGGGTCAGCTTATAACACAACAAAGTTCTGGACTCATGAGTTGGGAAAAGCCTACTTCATATTCTGCCTCAGGTACTGTGTAACTTTGCAAAAGTTACAGAGGCTCAGAACTCTCTAAGACAGCTCTATTAAATTATAATTGGTTTAGATTACAATGCCTGTATGTGTGTGTACTCTATCAACAAAATCACAGATCTCTGATAAACTGGCTTAATCTTATGAATAAATGACAAAATCCCATAAATGGTCCAGGAATAAGAATCACAAATTTTAATGTTTCTAGTGGCCTCAATGGCCATCTAGTCTAACCTATATCCAAAAAAAGATTTTTCACTTTTAATGTACCTGAAAATGGTCTGATTAAATTTCTCTAATGAGTTTCCTTCTATTTGCTGACAACTCTGATTGTTAAATTTTTTTCCTGTCTTGAAGCTAAATTTACCTCTTTGGAGCTTTTATATATTGATCCTGTTTCTCTCCTCTGGAGCCAAATAGTTGTCTAATTCTTCTTCCAAATGACAATCTTTCAAACACTTGAAGGCAACTCTCAATATCCCAAGTTTCACCACACCTCTATAGCTCAAATTGAGTTTTCTCTTTTGTAGGCTTCAATTTTCTCATGACATTGACTCTTTCACAGAATTTTAGACTTCAAGGGACCCCCAAAGACCTTCAATCTGATCAGTAGAAGCAAAGAATACTCCCAATAATATCATCCACAAGTCATCATCCTACTTTTGCTTAAAGACTTCCAGTGACTGATAACTGTTTCTTGAGCCAATCACACTTGAATACTTTTAATCATAAGGACATTTTTCTTTATAACAAATTAAAACCTGACCCTCTGAAACTCCTGTCTGTTGGTCCTGTTCGTTTGACCTTTAGGAAATTATAACTTTTTAAAAATCCATGTGGCACAGTAGTAAAGCACCAGGCCTAGAGACAGAAAGACTCATCAAATGTAGCTTCAGACATTTACTAGCTGTGTGATCCTGGGCAAGTCACTTAACCCTGTTTGTCTCAGTTTCCCCATCTGTAAGATGAAAAGGAAAAGGCAAACCATTTTAATATCTTTGCCAAGAAAATCCTATATGGGGTCACGAAGAGTTGGACACGATTGAACCATGACATAGCATTTATATAGCATTTCAAGGCTTTTTGTATTGTTATCTCAATAACTTTCTGAGATGAGTGCTATTATGATCCCTTTTTCACAGATAAGGAAACTGAGAGTAAGAGAGGTTAAGTAACTTGCTCAGGTTCATACATCTGTAAGTGGCTGAGGCAGGATTTGAACTCATGTTTGCTTCACTCTAAATCCTGTTCTTTTCCATTGTTTCACCAAGCTGCCTGTCTAGATAAGCTCATGGTAAATCACTTGACCTCCAAGAATACCAGGAAACTCTGTAAGCCTATAAACCTAAAGAAGATGCTGTGCTGCTCATGTAGAACATATCTAGATAGTTTTCTCAGAGTGAATTCTCTACACCAATGAAATCCAGGGTGCAATGAAATTCCATCTGCAAAATGCACTTGACTTTTTTTTTTTTGAAGAAAAATGCTTCAGGGGCAGCTAGATTGCACAATGGATAGAGCACCAGTCCCAAAGTCAGAAGGACCTGAGTTCAAATCTGACCTCAGACACTAAATACTTCTTAGCTGTGTGACCCTGGACAAGTCACTTAATTCCAATTGCCTCAGCAAACAAAACAAAACAAAACCAAAAACCTCCTGGAATAGAAATAAAACTGGATTCTTAAATGCTTTTTCTTTTCTTTTTCTTTTTCTTTTCTTTTTTTTTTTTTACAAGGCACTTAGGGTTAAGTGATTTGCTCAGGGTCACACAGCTAGGAGTGTTAAGTGCCTGAGACTGAATTCGAACACAGATCATCCTGACTATAAAACCTTTGCTCTATCCACTGCACCATCTAGTTACCCTTCTTTTTTCCAACTTTTCAAAAACATTTTATTAAGACAAATTAGTCATTCGATGTTACAAGCAGACTAAACCTTGCAAAAATTGAGACGATCTTCTCAAATTATTAAAAGTAATAGTGTATAAATCAATCCTTCCTTAATGGAACATTCTCCTCTTTAATGCCATCTTAAGCAAGTCTCCACTATATACCTCTCTCAGCTACATCCTTCACAAGCTATATGTCCCTTTCCCAGGACAAAGGAACATGCTCAACATTCTACATGTTCTTAAAACCAATCTAATTGTCCAGCAGAGGCTGAAGGAGCCTTGAAGGAGTCTCTCTAGAAAGATGCTACAGGATCAAAACTGTACACAGGTCCTTTCCCTTCTTCATGAAGTCCACCAGTGATGTTGTAAGCAGAGTAAGAAAAGATGTATCTTGAATAGTGGATTGTAGACAACATTGCTGCAATTGCTCCTGTGGTCATGGCCTTATTCATGAGATGTTTGGTTATTTACTTCAATAATTTTAGCAAGTGTTAGGCAGTTTCCATGAAAACCACTGCATCCAATCCAATACTGTTTTGTCTGTTAATTTATAACATGGTGGCTATCCCTTGTATGAATTGAAAAACTTTCACTTAGTTGGGGTCAAAAGCAACAGTGGAAAAATCTCTTGCAATTGCCAAAATAATTCTTCTGTTGAAGACCAAAGTCTTCAGATGAGAAGCAGCATTACTGTATGACAATAGCTTCTGCTCCATCCATCTGCTGGGTCCTGGGTATATAGCCATGAAAGGGGAAGGAATCCACATCCCAAGCTAGCAGGGTAGGAATGGTTCTTGCAGTTGCTGTCTCATGGAAAGATGGCTGCTCTAGGTGCCCCCTTAAAGGCTTTTTCAATGACATTAAAGCGTCAGTTAGTTCCAACAAACTGGAGTGGCTTCAAAAATAGATGTTTTTATTTTGATTCAGAAAGAAGTTACCATCAGAAAAATATAAGTCCAAATCCTCTCTCAGAAACTTTCTAGCAAGTTGCTTAATCTTTCTCATTTTATGTTTCCTTATCTATAAAATGAGGATAATAATAGTGTGTACCTTGAAGGTTTGTTATAAGAATTAAATGAGACAACATAAGTAGTATTTTGTAAAATTTAAAGTGCTATATAAATACTGGCTGCTGTCATCATCATCATCATCATCATCATCACTATTCTCCTCCTCCTCCTTCTCCTCCTCTTCCTCCTCCTCATCATCAGACTAGTCTAGTCAAGTTGAAAAAGATTAATCAACTCATCACTAGAGTCTTGGTTAGTAAGTGATGATTTTTCTTTTCCAGGCAAAGCAAATCAGGACACCATCTACTAAGACATATAAGGACTACACTCTTTGTCAGCAGAGAGGCAGTGTCCAGAATTCTGAAATTATGGTTCCTGGTAGTATTGATGTAAGTAAATTTCCTCTTATTAGACTTGACCTATTGTTCTAGCCTCCTGAGATATTTTTAGATTTCAGTTATATCACCTATTTTCTGCTATGTCTCCTTATTTTGTGACTCAGCTAGGTATACCATCATTCTCATTCTTATAGACTGTCCTGAAATAACACAGAACATGAAGTCTCCATCTTCTAAATTCTCAAATGTTAATCAATGGTAAGAGTACTCACATTATTTGTGACAAATAATGTGTCTCATTCATGTATTTTATCAAAAGTATTTTAAAAATAAAATACAATATAAGAATACAATACAAATGTATCGTATACAATGTAAAATAAAATACAGATACATGTAAAGATAGTTTTGAACTTTCTCTCTTAACATTTCCCAACCCAGGACAATCTGATCTAGGTTATACATGAACAGTCCTTTTAAACAAATTATCATATTTGTCATCTTGTGCAAGAAAAATCAGACCAAAAGAAAAAAAAAAAAAGAAATAAAAAGGTGAAAATACTATGTTTTGATCCACATTCAGTCTCCATAGTTCTCTCTCTAGATGCAGATGGCATTTCCCATCCCATCTATTAGAATTGTCTTGGATTACCCTATTGCTGAGAAGAGCTGTCTTTCATAGCTGATCATCACTTTTGCTGTTACTGTATACAATGTTCTGGTTCTGCTCACTTCATTCATTATCAGTTTATGTAAATCTTTCCAGGATTTTCTGAAATCTGCTTGCTCATCATTTCTTATGGAACAATAATATTCCATTACATTCATATACCACAACTTTTTCAGCCATTCCTCAACTGGTGAGTATCCACTCAATTTTCAATTCCTTGCCACTATTTAAAAAAAAAAAAAGAGTTGCTACAAACATTTTTGCACATGTGGGTCCTTTCCCTCTTTTAGGATCTCTTTGGGATACAAACCCACTAGTAACATACTGAATCAAAGGCATGTCATGTAGTTTTGAGATCCAACTAGTTGCAGAAGAGGAATGAGAGGGATAGTGTAGCATAAGAAATAAAGATCCAATCTTGGAATCAAGAAGATCCAAGTTCAAGTCTTACCACTGATACATAGTATTTGAGGAAGTTATTCAATTGTATCAGTCAACTCTCCAAATTTCACAGCAGGTGCTATTCTGCATTCATTTCCTTACCAGGAATTCCCTGTATCAAAGATATTATAAATCTGATGAAGGAGAGAACAATTTTAGTAGAATTTTATAGAATAAACAATTACAGGAGCAAAGAAAGAATTTAGAGCCAGGATTAGATTTTATCTAGTCCAATCTCCTTCTCAACACAGGAATGTCCCTAAAAGATGAAAATAGAACTATTTTTTGACTACCCTCCAGGAACTAGGATTGTATTACTTCCTTAGGCAATGTTCTATTGTTGGACAACTCCAATTGTTTGTTCATTTGATTTGATATTGAGATGAAATAAGCCTCTCAGTAACATTCTCATTAATCCTTGTTCTTGCCTCTGGAACAACACAAAATAAGTCTAATCTCTCTTTTTTTTTTTTTTACATTACAGCCTATCAGAAATCTAAAGAGAACTATTATTTAGTCGTTTCTTGGCTAACCATCTCCAATTCCTTTCATTGTTTCTTGTGAAAAGTCATTTTTAGACTTCCCATCACTGGCTGTCCCCCGTGCCTGGCAAACACTGCCTGTTCACCTCTAACTCTTAGAATCTCTTCCTTCCTTAAAGATTCAGCTCGAACATCAACTTCTACATGAAGACCTTCCTACTTGTCTAGATATCACTGCCCTTTCCAAACAACAACTAGTATTTACATAGTGCTGTAAGATGCAAAAAATGCTTTACTAATATTTCATTTTGCCCTCAAAACAACCTCAGGAACCTTAGAAGATGGGATATTATTATCAATTTTGCCGAAGAGATGATAGACAGATACAACAGGTTCATCTAGTTTGTATAGGTTTTCTTTGTATAGGATTTGAGTTCAGATATTTCTGACTCCAGTCCAGTATCTTATCTGCTCAACCACCTACCAGGCCCATATATACTTTATATACTTATATATGTCCATATTGTCTCCCTAATATAATGCAAGCTTATTGAAGGCAAGAACTATTTCATTTTTGTCTTTGATCAGCACTTTCCACAGTATCTGGCAACATTAGAAAGTTAATGAACACTTTGTTAATTAGTTTATTTTGAGCTTTCCTTTTGTCAATGCTTCTTTAAATAGTGGCACCCAGAACTATCCATGATAATCTAAACAGGGCTCAACAGGATTGAGGGTAATAGCATTGCTTTTCTCTAGGATGTAGTACAATACTTGTAATAATGTAGACTAAAAAAAATGGTAGAATTATGTTTAGTCACTGAATCATACTATTAGATCATATTGAACTTTTGATCAAAACCCCTATTCATTTACACATGAACTGCTGTTCCTAAGTGAGCTCTTCTCAGTCCTGCGCTTGCCCAATTAATCTAAATAGAACTATTATTTAGTCGTTTCTTGGCTAACCATCTCCAATTCCTTTCATTGTTTCTTGTGAAAAGTCATTTTTAGACTTCCCATCACTGGCTGTCCCCCGTGCCTGGCAAACACTGCCTGTTCACCTCTAACTCTTAGAATCTCTTCCTTCCTTAAAGATTCAGCTCGAACATCAACTTCTACATGAAGACCTTCCTACTTGTCTAGATATCACTGCCCTTTCCAAACAACAACTAGTATTTACATAGTGCTGTAAGATGCAAAAAATGCTTTACTAATATTTCATTTTGCCCTCAAAACAACCTCAGGAACCTTAGAAGATGGGATATTATTATCAATTTTGCCGAAGAGATGATAGACAGATACAACAGGTTCATCTAGTTTGTATAGGTTTTCTTTGTATAGGATTTGAGTTCAGATATTTCTGACTCCAGTCCAGTATCTTATCTGCTCAACCACCTACCAGGCCCATATATACTTTATATACTTATATATGTCCATATTGTCTCCCTAATATAATGCAAGCTTATTGAAGGCAAGAACTATTTCATTTTTGTCTTTGATCAGCACTTTCCACAGTATCTGGCAACATTAGAAAGTTAATGAACACTTTGTTAATTAGTTTATTTTGAGCTTTCCTTTTGTCAATGCTTCTTTAAATAGTGGCACCCAGAACTATCCATGATAATCTAAACAGGGCTCAACAGGATTGAGGGTAATAGCATTGCTTTTCTCTAGGATGTAGTACAATACTTGTAATAATGTAGACTAAAAAAAATGGTAGAATTATGTTTAGTCACTGAATCATACTATTAGATCATATTGAACTTTTGATCAAAACCCCTATTCATTTACACATGAACTGCTGTTCCTAAGTGAGCTCTTCTCAGTCCTGCGCTTGCCCAATTAATCTAAATAGAGTCTTACATTTATTCCTGTTGCATTTTATCTTGTTGGTTGGAACCCATCTTTCCAACCTATTGAGATTATTTTGAATTTTGATTCTGGCATCCCAAATGTATTAGCTAGCCTGCCAAGTTCCTTCACTGGAAAATTTCATAAGCTTATTTTCTGTTTATCCAAATCATTGATAAAAAAATTTGAGCAGGATAGGGTCAAAGACAAAGCTTGGAAGCACTTCATTACAGATAGACCTCCTAGTGGTGAGTATGTCATAAGAAAATCTTCAGATATATTCATTCAACCAGTTAGTTACAAACATGCCTAATTGTATTACCATAATACCATTGCACTATCTTGTCTCCAAAAAAATCACAAGAGAATCTCTCTAATTCTTTTCTAAGATTGGGACACACTAAATATATATCAGAATCCTCCTCTCCAATTCTAGTAATCCTATTTAACAATTAAAAGACTAAGAACTTTGATTAATACAAAAATATATTTAGTCCTTTAAGTCCTCAAATTCCTATTCTTTAAGAGCTAATTCTGGAATGACCCATCTTAATGAGCCCATGTCCACAGATGGAGGAAAATAAATTAAATCTCCCAATTCATTAAGTACTTATTATGTGCCAGACATTATGTTGGGTTCTGGGAATAGAATGACAAAAATAAAAGTCTCCTGCCCTCAAAGAACTTAAATACTACTGGAACATAAAACACAGTAAGTATTTATTAAAGATAAAGTATATATTAAATAAAAGTAGCAAAAGCAAGCACCACAAAATCACCTCTGTACTAAAAATTTTTGTTGCTTTTTTCTTGGTGTTCATCCTGAATATCTTCTGCTTGCTTTGTCTTTGGCCTTGGTTTCTGTGTTGCTGTCCATTCATAAGCCCTTTGACCTCTCATGGCTGTTCTTCAACTTCCAAAAGCTCTTTGAGAGCAAGGATTATTTTTTTTGGATTTGTATCCCCAGTGTCTAGCACAGAGTGTCTAATAAATGCTTGATAAATTTGTTGCTGACTGGTCACATGGATTTCACCCCATCCCATTGCTCTGTCTTCTAGTACATAGGTAATCTTGGTTTCTACTTGATTGCCTACCTTCTAACCTCTCTACCATTCTGATACTCATACATTCTTGTGTACTTGGTTTCTCAATTCCTTGATTATTATTTAGCCCTTTGGCTTGCTTTCACACTGGTATAATAACCATATTCTTTTTTCCCTTTAGGTGCTTGTGAACATATGTTCCAGAATTTTGTTGAGGATCAATGTGAGTCTCCGTGTTCTTTATTTCCCAAATCCACATTTTATTTTTTTGAAAAACAAAACTATTTGTTTGCCCCCAATATCCTGATATTTTTACCATTCTCCTGATTTCTTTCTATAGACCATGACATCATCTATGTGATGTTATTTTTGGGATCCTACATTTAGAGGGGAAATGACCTTAAATCTGTTTTGAATGAAGCCCTGTTTCTTTAGTCATTCGGCCCACCTTGACTTGGAATTTCAGCCTCAACACTGCCCATCCTCATTCATTCTACTTTTATACATTCTTAACTCATTTTTAAAATGCTCTGTTTCTGTCCTCTGTTATTTTCTGCCTCAAACCTGAGTTTTTCAACTTTGTTTATCTTTCCTTTAAATTCTGCCTCTGCTTCCCAGGAGATTCTAAGTCAGTTACTATTGCTTTGGGTACTCTGGAAAAGGTCTAGAAAGTAAGAAGGGCATTCCAACTTGATTCCATTTTTATTGCATTTCCAGTCTTCAGTGATGGAAAAATAGATAGGCAGAGGTTTGAGATACAGACCTGGAGACCAGTTATGACACTCATGGGTCAATAGATTGGTAGATGGATAACTATGGGGAGGAGGTACAGAGAGAGAGGCCAGATTTGCCATGCATATTTAAGAACAGGCACTATTCCAACGTGTATGGTCATTGTCTTGGCTGAGATTTAAAGTGAGACTTTAGAAAAGGCCTAAGAGAGTAGGAATGACATTCCCAACCTGTTTCCATTGTTACTACATTTCCATTTCAGTCTAGGTGATTGTGTCAGGAATCACATTTCGACAGATTCAAAAGCAACTTGCACTTTTTCATTGAAAAGCACTCTTGGTTTCAGTGTCTGAGGAAACATTTGGCCATTAACTTAGAAAAGATATCAGAGAGTTCACTTTCAGACTGAAACACAAGGCTAAGAGAGTTTTAAAGGGCTGACATAGGTTACTGCTTATCTTGTGGAATTTCTACCTTTACTGATAGGGATCTTTAAAAACTAAAGAGACACCTGTTTCTCAGAGGCAAGGAAGGGAACTAAGCCTGCTTCCAGGAGGGGAAGGATAGATTAGATGACCTCCAGATTCTATGAGAGGAAATATTTCCTAGCCTACTGATGTATGAGTCTATGAGCCTTTTCCAAGAGCAAAGAAATAAATTTGTCAGACAATAAAGTTTGGCAAACCATTCTCATTCCCCAAAGTTCTTTCATGCAGCAAACTACAAAAGCATAATCTCTCCCTCCCCCCTCCCTCCCTTTCCTTCTTCTCCCCCTCTCCTCCACCTCTCTCTTCCTCCTCCTCCCTTCCTTTCCCTTTCTTCCTCCCTCTCTCTCCCTCTCTCTCTGTCCTCCCCCCCCCGTGTGTGTGTCTCTCATATAACACATTCACAAGCATGTACTTGCATGTTTCTCCTTCCCAGTATATCATCCTAGCCTATGAATTAATCCATTTTTTGTCTTTATCTTTGGTCTTCACTGACATTCTATTTTACCTTCTAGTTAGACACATGAAACCAAAGCCACACGTTAAATCTCAGCCAATACAATGACCATACTCAATGGGATAATTTTGATTCTTAAATATGCATGGCAAGTCTGGCCCTTATTTTGTATCCCATCCCCATAGTTATTTATCTATAGTCTATTGACCCACATAAGTATCATATCTGGTCTCTGGGTCTGTATCAAACCTCTACCTATCTATCTTCCCATCACTGAAGATTGGACCTGTCTCTCTGTCTGATCTTTTTTCCTGATCTCTCCCTGCTTTTTGTCTATCACATTCTCTGTCAAGGGAATGCCAGGCAGGTTATTTTATACTCCCATTCCTCAAAGACTTGTATTGTATTAAAAAATGTTTTAAGTGCCTCTGGGTGTTTTGTTCCTCATTACTTCATAAAAGTGACATTAATAGCCATGGCAGAGCAGTGCTGAGTGCAATTATGGATGATGTTTCAGGTATGAAAGCTGTTTTGAGCCTGCTAATGTTTCCTAATTACAGGCCTTTTGGTAGAGAGAGAAAAAGATAAAGGGTGGGTAGGAGGGTGAGGGTGGAGCACACTGACTCATCTCAGTGGTTTACCTGGAAAGGGAAGGGAGGAAGGAAGGAGGAAGGGAGGTCAATGGCTTAAGAACAGCAAGCCACATTCCTCTCATTTTCAGTCAGTGGTACCAAAGCAAGGGAACTGAAATGGGAAATGGATATCACCAAAAGGGGTCAACTGTTACCATATAGTGGGGTGAAATTGTGTTCTATTATAGAGTCAGCCTAAAGGAGAAAATATCTCCTTTAAGCTTAGAGGACCTTCCTGGCACTGACAATTTCTAAAGAATGTGTAGAGTCTGGAACTGGGAATTACAAGACACCTGACTATAAATTCAAAAACAAATCTATCAGTATGTCTCATCAACCTGAGAAACATCACCACATTTAGCAACGATTTGATACAGAGAAGAGAGTAAGAATAGAGAAATGAAGCTATAAATATTACTGTAAGGTTTAATTTGAATTCTTCATCTGTCCAAAACCTTCCCCCACTTTTGGTCCAGCTTAATCTTTTAATCAATCAGAAAGCATTTATTAGGTATTTGTTAAATGCCAGGCAATCTATATTCATTTGAATCTTGGGAGAAAGGATGAATGAATGAAGAAAGGAAAGAAGGAAAAAAAGAAAGGAAGTGGCCATAATGAATAGTAAAAACATTACTGTCGATGCCTGATTATAGTTTAAAACAGCAAATAATCCAAAAATAACTCATACTTAGTTTAGGTTTATACTATATCATTGTATAATATATATCCCATCCTAAAAATACTTTCTTTTTTAGGAAAAAAATATTTTTACATTAAATTTTTAAAATTTTGAACTATGAGTTTTCTTCTTCTCTCCCAGCCTTTCCCCAGATATTGATAAGGCAAGCAATATGCTATCAATCCATGCATGTAAAATCATGTAAAATACTTTTTAATATTGGCTATATGGCTCTGTGTGTGTGTGTGTGTGTGTGTATACACATGTGTGAACTTCAATCTGCATATAGATTCCATCAATTCTTTCTCTGGAGTTAGATAGCATTTTTCATCATGAATCTTTTGGAATTGCCCTGAATCAATGTATTGATCAGAGCAGTTATCATTCACAGTTGCTCATTGTACATTATTACTGTTACCTGATAAAATGTTCTTTTGGTTCCACTCATTTCATTTTGCATGAACTCATATGAGACATACCTATTTTTTTTTCTGTAAGTATCCTGCTTGTGATATAGCATAATAGTATTCACAATCATATATTACAACTCATTCAACTATTCCCTGTATGGGCATCACCTCAGTTTCCAATTATCTGCCACTACAAAGGAGCGATTTAATTTTTTTTAACATAAAGATCCTTTTTTTTTTTAACCCATTGTAATAAACCTAATGGTGCTTTAGTATATCAAAAAGTACACACATTTTTAAGCCCTTTACTCATAGTGTCAAATTGTTCACTATATTAGTGTCCCAATTTTTCAACATTCCCCCAAACATTTGTTATTTTTTCATTTTCCTTCTTTTTTTCATTTTAGTCCATCTGATATCTGTGAAGTTCCAACCTTAGAATTGCTTTAATCTGCATTTCTCTAATCAGTAGTAATTTAGAGCATTTTTATATGACTATTATAGTTTTAATTTCTTCCTCTGAAAAGTGCCTATTGAGGAATATATTCTTATAAATTTGACTCAGTCCTCTATATATTTGAGAAATGATGCCTCTATGAGAAAAACGAGATAAAAACTTTTCACCAGTTGTCCGCTTTCCTTTTAATCTTGGCTGTGTTGGTTTTGTTTGTATATATTTTTTAATTTAATATAATCAAAGTCTCATAATTCTATCTCTTGTTTGAGCCCTAATTTTTTCCTTATCCATAAATCTGATAGGTAAAATTTCCATGCTCCCCTAATTTGCTTATATTACCCTTTTTGTCTAGATCATCTACTTATTCTTACACTATTTTGGTTTGTAGTGTGAGATGTTGATACATGCCTACTTTCTGCCAAACTGCGCTCCATTTCTTCCCAACAATTTTTGTTAAATCTTTGGATATATCAAATATTAGATTATTATAGTCATTTTACTAACCTGTATTGTGGCAGCTAGGTGATACACTGTATAGATTGAGTTAGGGGCCTAATGTTAGGAAAACTCATCTTTCAAGTTAAATCTGACCTCAGGCCCTTAGTTGCTGTGTGACCATGGACAAGTCATTTCATCTTGTTTGCCTCAGTTTCCTAAGGTGCAAAAAGGATGTAGAGAAGAAAATGGAAAAGTACTCTAATATCTTTACCAAGAAAATCCCAATGAGGTTTTCACAAAAATTCTAACAAATTATTCACCTAATCTAATCCATTGATCTACCATTCTATTTTTAGCCAATCTCACGTTATTATTTTCACAATTACAGCTTTATAATATAGTTTTGAAATCTGGAACTGCTAACCTACCTGAACATTTTTCCCCATTGATTCCCTTGATATTCTTGACTTTTTATTCTTTCAGATGAATTTTGTTATTTTTTTTCCTAGCTCTATAAAATGTTTCTGGCAGTTTGACTGGCATGGTACTAAATATATAAATTAGCTTAGGTAAATTGTTGTTTTTATTATAATGGCTAAAACTTTTTATTTATGTGAAATGTGATTTATAATTTTATACATATAATCCCTGGATTTGTCTTGGCAGGTAGATTCTCCTGTATTTTATATTGCCTGAAGTTATTTTTATGAAAATCTTATCTCTTCCTGCTAGGTTTTTTTGATAGTATATACAAATGCTGATAATTTATTTGGGTTTATTTTTTATCCTGGAAACTTGCTACTATTGTTGATTATTTTAACACATTTTTCAGCTGATTCTCTAAGGTTTGCTAAGCATACCAATATCTGCAAAATGTAATAGTATGGTTTCCTTATTTCCTCTTCTAATTCTCCTATTTTTTCTTGTCTTATTACTACATAGAAATGTATTTCTAGAATATTATCGAATTACATGTTCTACCTCCGATCTCACTGGAAAAGCTTGTATGTTATCCCAATTATAGATAATGCTTGTTGATAGTTTTAAATACATAATATTTAGCATTTTAAGGAAAGTTTTATTTATTCCTATTTCTTCCAGTGTTTTAATATGAATAAATATTGTACTTTGTCAAAAGATTTTTCTTCATCTGTTAAGATAATGACATGACTTTTATTCCTGTTGTTATTGATATAATCAATTATGCTGATAGTTTTCTTAATATCGAACCAATTTTGTATTTCTGATATACATCCCACCTGGTTACACTATATGAGCTTTGTGATATATTGCTGTAATCTCTTTGCCTAGTATTTTATTTTAAATTTTTGCAACAGCATTCACTAGGGAAATTGTTCTGTAGTCTTCTTTTTCCTCTTCCTGGTATAGGTATTAAACTGTATTTGTGTCATAAAAGAAATTGCAATTTCTTTGCCTATTTTTCCAAATAGTCTATATATTATTGGAATTAATTGCTCTCCCAAGTATTTGGTAGAATTCACCTTTGAATCCATCTGGCTCTGAGGATTTATTTCTTAAGGACTTCACTGATGGTTGTTCAATTTCTTTTTCTAAACAGGGTTGTTTAAGTATTCTATTTCCTCTTCTGTTAATTTAGCTATTTATATTCTTATAAATATTTATCCATTTCAGGCCAATTCCAATAGACTTGTGATGGAGAGAGCCATCTGCATCCAGAAAGAAGTGTGGGGACTGAATATGGATCACAACATAGTATTTTCACCTTTTTTGTTGTTTGTTTGCTTTTTATTTTCTTTCTTATGGTTTTCCTTTTTGATCTATTTTTTCTTGTGCAGCATTTTAAATGTGAAAATATGTATAGAATTGCACATGTTTAACATATACTGGATTATTTGCTATTTAGAGGTGAATGGGGGAAGGAGGGGAGAAAAAATTGGAATACAAGATTTTATAAGGGTGAATGTTGAAAACTATCTGCATATTGAAATAAAGAACTATTATTTTATTTAAATTTAAATAAATAAATATTTAAACATTTCAATTAGATTGTCAGATTTATTGACATATAATTGGTAAAATAGGTCCTGATAATTGCTTTAATTTCATCTTCATTGATAGTGTATTCACCCTTTCACTTTTGTTGATTAAAATTTGGTTTTCTTTTCCTTTCTTTAAAAAAAAATCAAATAAATAGTTTGTTTTTATTCATGTTTTGTTTCATTTTTGCAAGACAATCAGGGTTAAATGACTTGCCTAAGGTCAGATAGCTAGTGTAAAGTGTCTGAGATCACATTTGAACTCAGATCTTCCTGACTCCAGGGCCAGTGCTGTCCTGGTTAGTTTATATTATTGTTGTTATTATTTTCATAAAAACAACTCCTGGTTTTATTTTTTAACTTTAAATTTTATTAATTTCCAGTTGGAATTTCAGTATTTCCAATTTCATGTTTAATTGGGAATTTTTATTCTATTCTATTTTTAGGTTTTTTTTTAATTGCATGCCAAATGTCATTGATCTGACATTTCTTTCTTTATTTTATTTACGTAAATAGAAAAAGTAAATAAATAGTATTTAGAGATATAAATTTTCCTTTAAATACTTCTTTGATTGCATCCTGTAGATTTTGATATGTTTTATCATTGCCACTCTTTTTAATTAAATTATTGATTTCTATCATTTGTTCTCTGACCTGTTTATTCTTTAGAATTAGATTATTTATTTTACAATTAATTTTAAAATCTATCTTTCCATAGTCCTTTATTGAATGCAATGTTTATTATATTGTGTTATGAAAAGAATGTATTTCGTGTTTCTGTTTTTCTGCATTTGACTGTCAGATTTTTAATGCCCTAATATGAGGTCAATTTTTGTCAAAGTCTCAAAGATATTCTCCTTTCTACTCCCATTCAATTTTCTCCAGGGGTCTATAATATTTAATTTTTCTAAATTTCTATTCATTTAATATCCTTTTTACTTATTTTATGGTTAGATTTATCTAGTTCTGAGAAGGGAAAGTTAAGGTTCTCCACTAATGTAGTTTTATTACCTTTTTCCTCCTATAACTTTCTCTTAAGAATTTGGAAATTCAGTATCATTTGGTATATATATTTAGTATTGATATTGCTTCATTGTCTATGGTATCTTTTAGCAAAACATAATTTCCTTGCTTATCTCTTTTAGTTGGATCTAATTTAGCTTTTTATTTGTCTGAGATCATTATTGCTTCCCTGACATTTTTTTAAAGTCTATGCTAAAGCATTATAGATTCTGCTCTAGCCTCTTATTTTTGCTCTTTGTGTTTCTCTGTTTCAAGAGTGTTTCTTATAAACAACATATTGTTGGATTCTGGTTTGTAATCCATTGTGCTGCTTCTATTTCATGGGTGAGCTTATCACATTCATATTAACATTTATTATTACTAACAATGTTTTTTCTTCCATCTTTTTTCCCCCATTTATCCTTCTTTCTCAAGAGAGTCCCTCCTTAAAAATCTATTTTCCTTGGGACACTGATAGATTATAAGTGGAACTGTGAATGGATTCAGCCATTCTGGAGAGCAGTTTGGAAACTATGCTCAAAAAATTATCAAACAGTGCAAACTCTTTGATCCAGCAGTATTACTACTGGGCTTATATCCCAAAGAAATCTTAAGAAGATCCACCTGTGCAAAAATGTTTGTGGCAGCCCTTTTTGTAGTGGCTAGAAACTGGAAACTGAGTGTATGTCCATCAATTGGAGAATGATTGGGCAAATGTGGTATATGAACGTTATAGAATATTATTGTTCTATAAGAAATAACCAGCAGGATGAATACAGAGAGGCTTGGAGAGACTTACATGAATTTACATGATGCTGAGTGAAATGAGCAGAACCTGATCACTACACATGGCAACAACAAGACTATACAATAGTCGATTTTGATAGATGTGGCTCTCTTGAGCATTGAGATGATTCAAATCAGTTCCAATTTTTCAGTGATGAAGAGAGCCACCTACACCCAGAGAGAGGGCAGTGGGAACTGAGTGTGGACTACAATATAGCATTCTCACTCTTTCTGTTGTTGTTTGCTTGCATTTTGTTTACTTTCCCAGTTCTTTTTTTCTTAGATCCTATTTTTCTTGTGCAACAAAATAACTGTATAATTATGTATACATATATTGGATTTAACATATATTTTAACATATTTCACATGTATTGGACTACCTGCCATCTAGAGAAGGGAGTCAGGGGAAGGAGGGGATAATTTGGAACAGAAGGTTTTGCAAGGGTCAGTGTTGAAACATTACCAATGCATATGTTTTGTAAATAAAAAGCTTTAATAAAATGTAAAAAATCATTTTTCTTTCTGACCACTGAGTCTCTCAATTCATCTTTCCTTCTATCAGCACTTCCCATTCTCTTATTTCCGTCCTCACTTACTTCTCTGTTGAATAAGATAGATTTTTATACCTGACTGAGTGTGCATATTGTAAACCAATTCCAATGAAAGTGAAGTTCATATATGCCTATTTTTCTGTGTATTGTAAGAACTCTTCCTTTTGACCTTATTTAATATAAGACAATTTTTCTCTGTTTTTCCTTTCCCTTCTGCCTTTTCAAAGGGCATCCCTCTTCTCCATCCTTAAGTGTTTTTTTTTTCTTATTTTGTTTTAGATCATCCCAAAGAATTTAACTCATGCACATACTCTCAGTCTATGTACACTCTAATTGTCATAAAAATGCCAACATTCTTAGAAATCACAAGTATCAACTTCCTATATGGGAATGTAAACACATAACCTTATTGAATGCCTTACTATTGCTCATTCATGTTTACCTTTTAACGTTACTCTTGAATCTTGTATTTGAATATCAAAGTTTCTATTCAGCTTTGATCTTTTCTTTAGGAGTGTTTGAAAATCCTCTGTTTCATTAAATATCCATTTTTTTCCCTTGAAGAATTATACTCATTTATGCTGGGTAGGTTGTTTTTGGTTGAAATTATAGCTTCTTTTCATTTTAGAGTGTCATATTCCAGGCCCTCTGCTCCATTTTAATTCTTATATGATCCTGAGTATGGCTTC
The DNA here is from genome assembly GCF_016432865.1 of Antechinus flavipes. Taxonomy (NCBI): domain Eukaryota; kingdom Metazoa; phylum Chordata; class Mammalia; order Dasyuromorphia; family Dasyuridae; genus Antechinus; species Antechinus flavipes. The sequence continues at coordinate 326,259,169 of NC_067400.1, read as the reverse complement.
ACAATATTTGAATTGTTTCTCTTATGGGTGCTTAAAATATTTTCAAGCTTGATCTGGGAGCTCGGGACTTTGGCTATCATATTCTAAGAATTTTCGTTTTGGCATTTCTTTCAGGAAGTGATCAGTGGATTTTTTCACTGTCTATTTTACCCTCTGGTTCTAAGATACTGGAACAGTTTTTCTGAGTATTTGAAGAGATTTTCAGGATAATTTTTTTTGGGAATAATATCTTGAAATATTATGTCTAGGCTTTTTTTTGATTATGGCTTTTAGGTAGTATAATAATTTTTAAGTACTTTCTTCTTGATTTATCTTGCGGATCAGTTTTTTAAGGAGGTATTTCACATTTTCTTCTTTTTTTTCATTTTTTAAACTTAGTTTTATGTTTCTTGTTGAGTCTTCTGGAGTCATTAGCTTCTGTTTGCCCAAATGTAATTTTAAAGGAAGCCTTTTCTTTAGTGAGCTTTTGTATCTCTTTTTCCATTTAACCAATTTTGTTTTTAAGGAATTCTTTTCTTCAGCGGATCTTTGTGCCTCTTTTATCATTTTGCCAATTCTAACTTTAAGGTGTTATTGTCTTCAATATTTTTGTGCTTTGCATTTCTTTCTTTAACAAGTTATTTACTCTCTTTTAATACTTTTCTTGTATCACAATCATCTTTCTTTCTGCATTTCTTGTTTAATTTTAAAAATCCTTTTTGAGGGCTTTTGAGGATTTCTTGTTGAGTTATTGTACGATTCACATTTGTTTTGTAGTTTTTGCTTGTAACAGTTTTTAAATTAATGCCATCTTCTGAATATACATCTTGTACTTCCTTATCGCCATAGCAGCTTGATGGTCAGGTCCTTGTTTTGTTGTTTATTCATTTTTTCCAGTCTATTTCTTGACTTTTAACTTTATATGAAAATTGAAATTTCCTTCTGGAGTGAAGGGGTTTGTCCTGTTTTAGGTTTTAGGTTTTCCATGCTGCTATTTTCACAACTAGTTCTAAGGTGTCTGTAAATTTTTAGTGCTATAATCTAAAGAGAAGTGTGTGATCAGACTCTCTTACTTTTTTTGTCCTGAGAGCTCTCAAAACTGCTGATACTGCTTTTGTAGCCACTTCCAAGTCCTACTGCTATCACAGGTTCTGTATTCTGAGCTGGCCCTGTCTCCCAGATGTCCTAAGTCTCTCCTGACAACCTCTTACATTGTCTTGGACCAGAAAAACTTTTTCTCAGTTCTGCCATTTTAGAATTGGAACTTATTGAGTAGGAGTAGACCTGCACTTTAGGAAAATCACGTTGGCAACTACATGAGAATGGGTCTGATGTGGAGACTTGAAGCAAGAGCACTAATTAAGAGGTCATTGCAATAGAACCAATAATGATAGAATCAGAATAGTGACTGAATGAGTGGGGATAAGGAGATGAATGCAAAAGATGTCATGGGGGTAGAAACAACAAGATTTAGAAATTGGTAATTTGAGATGCACAAGAGTAAGGTGAAAAACAGATCAAGAATTAAGACCATTTATCATTCAGATATCTACAAATAAATTGTCTATAGTCAATTTTAAATAATACATGCTGAGGTATCCTGTCCAACAGACCTTAAGCTCACCTACTCCTCCTTTTATGCCCTCAGAAAACATAAATTCATTTAATATTACAAGGAAAACATATTTGAGGAGGTAGAGCCAAAATAGGAGGCATTGATGTATTTAATACCTTGCAAGACACTGGAGATAAAAAGAGGTATAAGATTTAGTTTCTGTCCTAGGGATGGAATAGGAAACGGACTTAAAATCTAATTGGAAAGAGAATATACAAGTTTTAAAAAATGAACAACAATTCTAAATTGCACATTATAGATCCTAAATACTAAAAAAATCAGAGACGTAATTTTCAAGAAAAAGATGAAGAAATAAAAGAATCATATTTAGAACTGGAAAGACCATCTTAGAGGTCATTTAATCTAAACTACTCATTTAAAAAAAGTTGTAATTTTCAAAATAACAAAAAAAAGAGAGAAAACATTTACATATACAAGGTAGAACAGAAAAGATTATATGTGAAACCATGAATCTCTTTTATATAAAATTTGCTTTCCTCCAAAGTATAAAATTAATTCATCATGTTATTTTCAAAGATGTCCTGTTTCTCTGTTTTGCTCTGAATTTCATTCTGTTGTCTTTTGTGCATTTTAAAACATTTTTGTCAGTTTCTCTTCCATCCCAAATAAAAAGGAAAAAAGACATAATTTTTGGGAAAATTACATAAACTGCAGAAAAATATGAAACATATAAAAATAATAGTAGTCAAGCAAAACAAATCTACATAACAGCATGTCCACAAATATATCTCATTCTGGACTTTGGTTTCATCACTTCTCTGTCAGGAGAAAGGGTAACATACACCATGAGCCCACTTGAGTTGTGGTTGGTCATGCATTATTTAAATCTCTCAAATTTTGTGAACCAAGACTCTTATTTTAAAATTGGGGAAACTGAAGCCCAGATAGATTAAGAGACTTGATCAAGACATACAGATAAAGATAAAAATAAAAACCAAAAATCATCTAATATATATTATTTCTATTGTGGATTTATCTAAAAAACTGGGCCAGCTTCTGAACATGGATTGTAATACAAACATTCTCATCTCTTCAATTCAGTTCATTAGGTCAGTATTTATTAACTACTACCTATTAAAGCACTGTGCTGGGTGCTTAGAACATAATGTGAAAAAATAACATAATCCTCATATTCAAGGAATTAACAATTTAGTTAAAAAGAAAGACATACAATACAAATAATAGTGTTACAAACTAAAGTGTTATATGGGCATTGGAAAGGTCAAATAAATGCAAGAAAAAAATCAAGGAGGGGTCAGTCTCCCCTTATTGAGTCCAGGTGGAGGGAGGGGAACAAATTCAATTTTATGGGGAAGTAGGAGTGAAGTTTTTGAGGAAGGAAAGGATTCGAGTAAGAGAAAATAGAGAAAAATCAGCTCTCGATAGAATAGAGGCATAAGCTTATATGTAAGAGGGCAGATTGAGATGAGGGAATGACTAGTAGAATTATAATATTTTAGAGCTGGAAGGTGTCTTGGAGGCCATCTAGTTCAAATCCCTCCACTTACAGATGACAAAATTGGGACCTAGAAAAGTTAAGTGACCTACTTTCTCAACCACAATGTTCGTTTAGCTTTACTAAAAACTATATTAATTCAGTGCCACTTTCCCACTAGATAGTGCATATTTATAAATCAATACAAATGGATATTATATATTGTTGGCCAAGCATATAATGTCACCTAGTGACCAAGGTTGAATCATTACCACTTCATACATTTGAATTATTAGTAAAAAGAATAAAATTATATAACTGTTGAAAATAATAAAAATAAGGGACATGTCCCACAATTGCTCCTCCTCTCTCTTACCACAAATAAAATGGGGAAGGGGGAATTATTCAGTCCTTGGGGAAAATCATAATATAAAATATATACAATAATATAAAATATATAATTAATGCACATATTTGTTGGAAAACATCCAATCATTGCATGCAAAATAAGTAATTATAATGATGATGGTGGCAGTAATGCTTTTCTTTCCCAAATGGAATTAATGAAAGGTTTAGCTATTGTCAATGCCTATTTTTGAAATGATTACCAAAATCTAAAACATGCTAACTAATCTATCTATGTAGTAACAGAGTTAAGAAGCCAAATAGGTCAGGTAAAATAATGATCTCTATGCTCATATCCAAATCTAAATTCTATGATTCTATAAGACCAAATGAGAACCCAGATGTGAAAGGCTGGACATTGAAATAGTTCTCTCTCTTATTAGAAGCAATAGTGGGAAATTAGAGGTCAATAATAAAGCAAGATTTCTCTGCCTAGTATTGAAATCTGAATCAGAGTGTGATCACAAATAAAAGTTTTTAAAAACATGGAGGTCTCTGTCCACTATTTGCCTTGATATCAAAGATAAGAGGCAGCATAGAGTAGTAGAAATAGCAATAGTTTTGGAATCAAATAATATAAGATTCTATCCACTGTGCCTCTTAACTGCCTCTGTGGTCTATATTGTTGGAAGTAATATTCATTACAATGAAAATCACAGCTCTATGGAAATAATAGAAGTTTTTATCCAGACAATACTTAACTTATAAAGATAATTTTCTATCACATTCTTACGAATTCCAAGGAAAAGTGGGTACAAAAAGATAATTGTGCCTAGAACTCTCAGTTCAAATCCCACCTTTTACCCTGGTCTATCCCAGTTCCTCCAGCTGTTAGTCTCTTCCTCTTTGATATTACTTTCCATATAGTGTGTGGAATATACATGCATACATACATACATACATATATGTTTTATTTATATATGTATATATTTATAATCTATATATTTCTATCTATCTGTTTGTATATATAGCTATATATCTATATCTATTTGTTTCCCCTATTAGAATGTGAACTCCTTGAGGACAGGAACCATGTCTTTTATTGTTCTTATTATCCCCAGCATTGAACACATTATCTGGAGCATAGTTAGTGCTTAATTGCTTGTTGCCCCACTGATAGCATCAGATGTACTCACTAGTAGAAAATACAGAGCAGACCTAAAAATAATTACACTGATTCCTTAGTGCAATGATTTCTTCTTCTCCTGGAGGCCAGGAATCACCCTAAGCACCCAGAACAAGATTCTTCACATAGAAAGATTTCAATAAATGTTATTGGTTGACAGGAGGTTTGGCCATTTGTATCCAGGTTTGGTGGTGCAGGGAATGGGAAATGAAGGTTGTCCCTATTTTTACCAAGTGGTTTGGATCTATAAATGGTGATAAAAAGGATGGATTTGAAGTATAATAGTTATTTGAGAAAGAAAAAAAAGTTCTCTGGGAAAGAAAACATTTATATAAAGTTGGTTTTGTGTTGATTTTTCAAGAAGCAGGAGAGAAAAATCTCTTTGATGTATAGTAGGCCAATTTGGACTCTTCCCCCCCTTTTAAGGATAATCAGAAGGAAATGAAAATCAAGATGATTGGAGAGTTTAATGAGCATATTTGTTATGCATAAAAATGTTTTCACCAGGAAAGAAAATTAAATAGAAATTATGTCAACATTTGAAGAGTCTCCTTATGAAATCTAGAGCAATCTTTACATTAGTAAAAAAAAAAATACAAAAATTTTCTAAAAGCAGTATAATGTAGGCAAAAGTACTCTGGATTAGGCTAAGGAGATCCGGGGCCTAATCCCAGCTCTAACTCAGTGTCAATCTTGAATGAAGCATTTTTTCCCAGAGTCTCATTTACTTCCTATATACAAATAAGTAGACAAGATAATCTTTAACATATCTTGTGAATAAAAACCAAACTGTGCAAATTAGATCAGAATGCTTTGGTTTGTTTTGGCATGAAGTCTTAGTAAGGATAGAATAATTCCAAAGAGGGCTAAACTCTTATCTTAAAAAATGCACAATATCCTGGCCAAAAGATTCTCTTTCAGTCTCTACTCCATTTCCCCCTACCATGAACATTGTAAACACCCGCTTGTTGCTGCTTACATGGAAAGGCAGTATTGCATAATGAATAATGAGCCTAGGAACCAGCCTGGAAGCCAAGAAGCCTTGCCTCTCACATGTGTTGGCTATTTATGCAGGTCAAGTCACCTTCTCATTTGCTCTTGGACAATTTTCTAAAACTCTAAGTTGGGAAGAAGGTAGAAAGAAGATTGCATTCATAAAGGAAACTTCCTTACCTAAAGTTTCCCATACCAAGGAAATCACAAAGTTTAATATCTATATAGACTTGCATAATAGAGTCTATGACTTAACCAACATACTTAGATTTGTTTTGCAATTATTATATTTTATTTATAAAAGTAGAAAAGATAAGACTTTAGCAATGAAAATATGAGGGAATGACAGCTTGGATAACTGAATGTCCCACTGGATTATACAGTGAGTGGCAGAGAGAAACACATCTTTGGAAATAAATGTAACTCACATTTACCATAGATAAAAGTCAAATAATGATAGATGAAGCATTCATCCCAGGAATGCTTGAGATTTGACTTTATATATTTATAAGTTTATGTTGCATATGTTTCTAGTTATGTTCATTTGTGATGACTCTCTTCATTAGGTGGTAAATTCTCTGAAGAGAAAAATGTCTTCTTTCTTTGTAATCACCTGCAGTGCTTGGCAACTCAGTGCTATACACACAACTATTTCTTAGCTAATGTTACTTGACTGGCTGACTGTCCTTTGTGCTCCAGCATCAGCTCAGGTACTAGGCTAATACTCTGGTTCCACCTTTCATCATGGGTGAAGCACTGATTAATTCTATATGGGAATTAGATACAATTGATTAAGCCTTTACTAGATGTTAGGCATTATGCTAAGTCCTGCAACTAGAAAGACAAAAGTGAAATTACTCATCATCATCATTACCACCTATAAAAAGGCTTGCGTTGGACCAAATAAACTAAAGTACACACACACACACACACACACACACACACACACACATAACCAAAGTATATAGAATTATTAATTAACTAAATTATATAGAAATAAGTTTGAAATAAGTCAAGCAGGGAGAGAGTACTAACCACTGGGGAAGGGATAGGAAAGCCCTCTTGTAAAAGGTGTTACTAGAAAAGTGTCTTGAAGGCAGCTTCAGATTCTAAAAGGGACAGTTGAGAAGGAAGCATCTTCCTAACACGGAGGACACAGAAGTATAAGAGGGAAAGTCTTGTTAAAATATCACCTCCCTCCTAGAATCATGCTGAGGAATAATTAACCAAAGTGGATAAGAGCCTTAAAATATTTATTGTTGTTCAGATTTTGTCATGTCTGACCCTACCTGACCCATGGACTTTTTGTCTGCGGAGTTTTCTTAGCAAAGATTTTGAAGTGTTTTGCCATTTCCTTCTCCAAGAAAAGACAGAAAAGACCCAAAGCAAATAGAGGGTAAATGACTTGCTCAGGAACACGCAGCTAGTATCTGAGCCCATCCAAGCCCTCTACGATGTGCAATCTTCCACACTATCTACCTGCCCCTTCCTAAAGTGTTAGGCAAATGTAAAATATGGGCCACTGTTACTGGCAGTATCATGTATTCCCAAATGTTATCTTCCAGTTCCTTTCCTGATTATCCATATTGCACTTTACTCACTCTGGAAAGTCAATAGGCGCTTCTCTTTTACACTGATAAAAGCATTCACCAACTCAAACATTTCATTGGTTCTACAGAAAATATGACATTAGTTGAAACAATTTGTTGAGGGTCAGTTATTTCCAGTTAGACTATCCAATTGGTATTTCAGGCAATTGGTCAGCTAGCAATGGCACTTAATGATGTGGTTGTGGACTTTGTTTATGATAAATATTTTATTTTATTAGAAAATATCATTGATTAGGGCAATCAATAATTCAACAAGCACTTATTAATAAGCACCTTCAATCACATTATAGTAGGTCCTGAGAATACAAATACGGAGATGAAATAAACCATATACTCTCAAGGTGCTTGCATTCTAGTGGGCAATGCTGTTTATATGGGATACACTGAAATTTTTGGTACTGGAAACCCTGTGATCTTTGGCAAGTTCTAAATGATGCCCTTTAAAACCTGAAGGAAGAAGACAAAGCAGCCATCTGTAATTGTGACTTGGTCCCAGAACACTTACCCCTGATGCAGGATTTGCCGTCCAGCCCAACTCAGCAGTAGCTGTCCTGGTGTCCATTAAGGTTTCTGGAAATAAAAACAGGAAAATAAATGAGTTAACAACTCTTACCACATAATTGTTTCTCAGCCTCAGGGGCCCGTTTCCAGTTTGAGTTTGCTTTGATATCTATGATGTAATATAAAGAATTCAGGGAAACACAGAAAGACCTGTGTAAGGTGGTACCAAGAGACTAAAGCAAAGACAAAAGACCAATATACTCCAAGACTAAAATAATATAAATAAAAATAGCACTAAAATATCCTAGAATTCGAATTGATTTCAATGACTAGTCTTGATTCCAAAGGACTAATAATGAACAACACTCCTTTCCCCTTGGTAGAGTTATGGTGAACTATGGGTACAAAATGTTGCATAAACTATCAGACAGGATTGCTGAGTTGCTTAACTCAGGCTTTGCTTAACTTTAGAATTGATTTCAATGACCAGTCTTGATTCCAAAGGACTAATAATGAACAACACTCCCTTCCCCTTGGTAGAATTATGGTGAGCTATGGGTACAAAATGTTGCATATATTATCGAAGGGATTACTGAATTGCTTAACTCAGGCTTTGTTTAACTTTTTTTCTTTGTTATAAAGGGGATTCCACTTGGAGAAAGGTAATTGGGAATTTAGGGTTTAAGGAGCAAAAAGCATCAATAAAATAATTTTATTTTTTAAAATTTATCTCTGATACTATCTTCCTTTTAAGAGATGTAAAAATTCTCATGTGTAAATTCATTAGCTATTATTACAAACTCTCCCAAAATGCAAATATGTTTTCTGAGACTGAATTCTTATAACAAGAAGTATGTTAACATTTCTCCAACTATAACATGTAGTTCAACAGAAAAACTTCTAGATTGGAACTGAAAAACTGAGTTCAAATCCTGCTGGAAAAAAACTTAGTAATTGCATGATCCCAGGCAAGGCACACAGGTCTAAGAGTCTGAGCTTTATCATCTTTAAGTTAGAGATATTAATATCTAATCATCAGAATTATTATCACTGTCAAGTGAGACAATGAATCTTAGATGCATGGCAAATCTAAAAATGTTATGTAAGGGACAATGATGAAGAGAAATACCTTGACTCCTTAACTTCTGCTCTGCCTAAACTTTGTCCCCAATCTTTAAAAGGCTATTCTCTGCTCATTTCTTATGTTACACCAATTGGGTGTTGCCTCAGTCAAACTGAGATTTGTTGAAGACCTTGACTTAAAAAAGCTTCCGTCTCCCACTGCATACAGGACCATCTCCAGTCATCTTGATCAATATCTGGCCACTGGACCAGATGGCTCTGGAGGGGAAAGGGAAGCAGGTGACCTTGCACATCCCTCCCTCACTTAAATCCAATTCACTTACATGTCATGGCATCCTGTCCCTGATGTCATGGTCATCTTTGAGAGTAAAGCACAAACAAATACTACAACAACCATTCTAAGAATATCCTTGTAGCAGTGGTTAGGGAAGAGGGAAGATAAAATTCCTTTAAACTATAAGCTCTAGGAGGATGGGCACTATATCTAATTTATCTATATCTAGCACACAGTGTTTCAGCAAACAATTTAATTCAATACAACAACTGCTTATCAAGTGTGTCATGTTTTGAAAAAAACATGATCCTTATTCATGTGGGTAATCCAGTAACACAAACACAAATAATTACAATGTAAAAATCAGTTACCATTTATAAATGTGCTAGTTGAATAAATGGATTTGGAGGTAATGAAGAGGGGCAAAGTGCAAAGGCTTCCTTTTGTAGTTCATTTTCCACTCTGAGCCCATCTGACAGCTGTAGAAGACAAGTACATGGCTAGGGATACCCTTCTTTCCCCCTCATTTCTACTTCCTAGCACTAATAATGATGATAATGACAAATTTCATTTACATAATAAATTTCTTACAAGAAGCTCATGTCACTCAATGGAAATTTATCTCAGCAATTATTTTTTTTAAATGTTATCAATGGAATGAACCCAAACAGTCAAAAGTATTCATATTTAACAGAACAAAAATCCTAAGCACAGAGAGGCTAAGTGTATGAAATGACACAACCAAGTCACTTGACTGACAACATTATTCCCACCTCTAATATTCCTGCCCCATTCCACTATGATTACTCTAATGGAATTCTGTGGAGAAAAAAAGGTTTTTATTTTTTATTTCTTAAATAAGGTCATGGAGATCACATAGGACCTCTTATAGGTAATAATTAGAAATATTTTCACTGGCTAGAAGAAATAATTGAGGGAGAGGATGGTAACAGCACAGAAGAGAATCCAACACCAGATGCTGTGATTCCAAGAGAGGGAATGATCCATTCCCAAGAGAGCACAGCCCCAATTTACTGTCCAGAAACGTTTGGAGGAAGGTGGGTCCAGGAGAGCAATGCTCTGGTGACAAAATCAGTGAGACAGTTAACCCTGAGAATCAATTAATCAATCAAATATTTATTAAGTCCTTTTTATATGGCACATAGCTTAATGAACGCTTATTTTCTTCCTGCATTCTTACTTATGATCTGTGTAAATGTAAATGTTACCTGAACTCTCTGGGATCTGTAAAATGAAGGGGTTAAAGCAGATGTATGTCATCTTGGCTATCATCCCCAAATGAGATCTAATCAAAAAAAAAAAAATCCCCATAGAAAAAGTGGCTATAACTTCCCTTGGTTAATTATGACAAGTTTTATTTTGCCTTCTTTTATCAATAAACTTTCCTTAAATCTGACTTAGATCCTTTCTGTCATTATTTCTTCTCACTCTTTAACACCCTGTTACCTCTGAAAATGAGAAAAGTTCAAGGAAGAATCATATATTTCATATGGTTAGGAGCAAATACTTTTCTGGTAGAGACACCAAGTACAGTGCTGGGCTCTTGTGGGGGCTTAATAAAAATGATTTGAGGATGTTTATGACTCTCCAGAGGGGCAGGGAGCATTCATTTGCATTTACAAAGCATATTGAGAGTTCTGGCAGAAGGTTATGATGGAAGCACAATTAAATATGTATGATTGCTTCTGTTGTCAAATAGCATCACAGAGACCAAAGCAGGAATGGGGCTCCTTTAGAGAAGGAGCTGTTGAACAGCAATGATACAAGCTGCACTTTGATTAAGGTATTCTTCTGTGGTCAGATCACTGGACCCTCAAGATTTATGATTAAAGGGTATTCTAGGCACAGTGACTGGCACATAGTTAGTGCTATATCAAAGTTATTATTATTATTATTACTTTAGGTGTTTACAAATATTAGAAAAGGATAGCTAAACATCCTGCTTCATCATTTGGCCCTGGATTGGTCCCTTTGTAAATACCTACAGTGATGAAGCAACATGGCAAAAGTGGATTGAGATTCAGAAGATCTCAGTTCAAATCTCCATTCTATTATTCACTACCTTTCTGACCTTGAATAATTCAGTTAATTTGTGGGTCTCGTTAATTCATCTGTAAATAAGGAGTTGGATTAGGTGGTCTCTAAGGTCTCTTCCAGTTCTAATTCTGTGATCTATGACTTCTACTTCCCACAGGAACCCAGAACCTTCAAACTGGTTATTTAATAAGATTCTGATTCCATCTATAGAGGATATTCTATATCCTCTCCTCCTCAGTAATTTCCCATGCTGGAAGACCTTTTCTGATCTTTTTCTACTGACTAAATTCACCTTTCCTATGCTCTGTTCCCACAAGAGTCCTGCTAGATGCTTGCCTGTCTTAATTTGTTAAACTAGTTTGATCTTTGTTGTTAACAGATGATAATGTCCTGATGAGTTAGTCCTTACCAAAAATATTTTCATTCTAACAAAAACATGCAATGCCTTAACAGAAAAAGATGAAAATTATGGAATTTTGGACACTGTGGCAAAATCAATGGAGAAATTTTTCAGTAGGAGAAATGTCTGACACTAGCAAAAATACACAAACATCATAACCTTACATCTAACTCAATTAGGATAGCTCCAGGCATAGAGTCAGGAAGACCTGAGTTCAAATCCCTCATCAGACATTACAATTGTGACTCTGGGCAAATCACTTAACTCTGATTGCCTCAGTTTCCTCACCAATAAAATAACCTGGAGAAAGAAATGACAAACCATTCCAGTATCTTTGCCAAGAAAATCTTAAATAGGGTCATGAAAAATCACAATAACTGAAACTGAAAACAACAACAAAAAACTTAACAGGATCATGAATTTCAAGTTGGAATAATCCTTGGGAATAAACAAGTACAATCTTCCATTTTTCAGATGAGTAAAGCAAGCTTGAGAGAGGTTAACTGACATTCCTAGGATTGTTCAGCTAATTAAGTTAGGCTTTAAAGCCAGGACCCCAGATTCCAAATTCAGGATGCTATCTACCATACCACCTAACTTTTCTTTCTGCTGTGGAAGCCAGAAAAGAGCTACTCTGTCACTTATTGGTTCTGTGACTGGAATGAGGAAATGACTTTTCCCAACCTTAAAATAGGGATCATCATATATGTTGTTTGTCCTTTATCTTATGACATCATAGAAGATATCTTGACTCGAACAAAGTCATCAGCCTCACTCATTCTCTCTCTGCATCATTGAAGTCCAGTGGAAAGTTAAAAGTCAGGATGACTGGGAATGACCTTGGGGTTTTCAATGTTAGACCCAGCTCTAAGCTCGTGATAGCACCTGATTCATCTGCCTTCATGGGTACTGGTAGAATAAGTAGAACTTGGAATGAAAGGAATATGGGTTCAGTTCCCAGTTCTGCCTCTTTCTAGTTATATAACCACTGATAAAATAGTTGCAGAGCCAGTAACCTTTCTGAAGCTCAGTGGAATGAGGGGTTTGGTTTTAGAGAGACAGATTTAGGTTTAAGTTATGGAAAAAGATTTCCCAACAATTGGAACTCCCACATTTTGCCTCATTACTTTTGTATTTTAAGAGTTGGAGTCCATTCTCTTCAGGAACTTTGAATATTTGTGTATAAGGAAAAATATATATATCTTCTGTTTGGGTATGGTGAGGAATGGGAGTTTTATATTGTTAACTATTGTTCTTGCTATTACCTTCTCAGTAAATAGTCCTTTGTAAAGTGTAGCTGACGTCAACAAGTTGATAAATATTGAGGAGCACACTGGATGGGGGCTTATGGGAAATAGTAAAAGAAACCCCAGCCCCTCATAGTTACTTTCAGAAGAGTGAGGGGAGCATTAGACATTGCTCTTTGTAAAAATAGCCTCTTTGTCTAATAGTATTTGGAAGAATCAGTTCACAGGCACTATTACAGTAAAATGCTAAAGAAATGTGAGAATACATAACAGGGGTCTTATTTTTTTTATGTTATTCTTAAGGTTATGAGAATGGGTATTTGAGGGCAGCTAGATGGCACAGTGGATAGAGAACCAGCCCTGACATCAGGAGAACCTGAGTTCAGATCTGGTCTCAGACACTTAAGACTTGCTAGCTGTGTGACCCTGGGCAAGTCACTTAACCCCAAATTGCCACAGCAGCAGCAGCAGCAGCAGCAGCAGCAGCAGCAGCAGCAGCAGCAGAAGAAGAAGAAGAAGAAGAAGAAGAAGAAGAAGAAGAAGAAGAAGAAGAAGAAGAAGAAGAAGAAGAAAATAAGAAAAATGGGTATATGCGCATAAGAGGTAGTATGGTGATAGAGGTGATTTGGGAGAGAGGTATTAAGATTAGGAAATATTTAATAATATGTGTGCTAAGCCAAAAGCTTATGACCCCTTAGACTGAAAAGATAAGAATTCCATTGAAAAACAATTTATTAAGCATCTACTCTTTTCAGAGTCCTGTCTTAAAGAACAACAACATTTAGGCATGGCACTGCCTTTTATGTTCATGGAGTTTACTATATATTAGGGATAAGGCATAGGGACAATTTCCTCTCTCTCTCTCTCTCTCTCTCTCTCTCTCTCTCTCTCTCTCTGTCTCTCTCTCTCTCTCTCTCTCTCTCTCTCTCTCTCTCTCTCTCTCTCTCTTTCTCTCTCTCTCTCTCTGTCTCTCTCTCCCTCTCTCTCTCGTCTCTATCCCTTTTACAAGTACAAGTGTGCTTGCATGTGAGGGTGGGGGAAAGCATTTTTTCCCCTACCGAGCATACATTGCCTAGATATCACAACCTTCCTGGTTGACTTAGTGGAGTGGATAACATCCTTTTCAAACAAAATACCTTTGCTCTTTTTGTTTTCTGATATTTAATTCCATCATTTTTTAATGGTATGACCACTTTTCAGTTGTACTTACCCTTAGGATCATATGGACTGGGAGGGGTGTTATAGACACAGCAATTAAATTAGAGAGGGACCAAATAAAGTACTTGGGGAGGCTTTCCTGGGAGGAGGCCATCAGTGACTTTCCCCCTCAGGGAGTGACAGGAAGGGTTGGGCAAAGGAGACCAAGACAGAATTGGAAACCATGAGTATACACTATGGGAACAGAAAAGACCATGCTTACAATGTATGGGATCCAAAAATTTTTTTAAAAACACATTTGGATGATTTGTTTTTTTAGTTTTTCTTTTGTATTGTTGCCATTTTCTTTTTCCATATTCTTCATACACTTTTTAAGTGTATGTGTGTGTTTGTGTGTGTGTTTTTGGAGAGTTAGTCAGAGAGTGTGTGTACATATTGTATGTATTTATTTGTAGATTTGCTTTGAACAATAAGAGAAGGAATGGCTGATCAATAACAGCAAAATGTCCTCAGATAACCTACCTAATCTGGGAAGATTTCCCAACAGAGATGGGATTTTGGAAGATAATCTCAATGATTCTCTGCAAAGCCAAAATGGAGAGATAATAAAGAACAAGAAGTTAGGTAGAGAAGAGCAGAAAAAGAAAAAGAAGAAAAAGAGAAAAGAGAAAGAGAGAAAGAGACAGAGACAGAGAGAAACAAAGACAGAGACAGAGGGAGAGAGACAGAGAGATATATAGAGACAGAGAGAAACACAGAGAGAGACAGAGGGAGAGAGACAGGGAGAGATATAGAGACAGACTGATAGAGACAGAAACACACACACATACAGAGAAATATACAGAAACAGACAGAGAGAGACAGACATACAGAGACAGAAAAAGAGAAACAGAGAAAGAAAGATAGAAGAAAAAGGGCAAACTTTTATTAAGCTCCTACCATGTGTCAAGCATTAGGCTAAGCACTTTACAAAGAAAGGAGGGAGGAAGGAAGAGAGAGAGAAAGAACTTGAAAGCTTTGGAGGTTAAGAAGTGGAGTATTTTCCCACACATATAGGAGAATGAGAAAGTAAGAGGTGGGTAATGAGAAAGAAGGTATTGGGCCTAAAGCAGTGAAAGGCAACAAGATCTACAGCAGTTTTGCTCTAACGGCACAAGAGAAGGAATGAGGAGATGATATAAGTAAAGTTGAGTTAGCAAAAGGAAATGTTATTAGATTTCTAAGTAAAACATTTCTCACATGAATTCCTCATTTTGAAAACAGGTGTAGAGAATTTTGTGTATAGGACAAATATCTCCCTGGGGCTCAAGAGGCTGCAGAGGGCCAGGTCTGTGGGTCTTATATTACTAAATGGCAGCTGGTCGCTTGGATCAGCCATCGGGAGTTCCATTTTTTTTTCTGGATTGGCACCTTTTGAATGTATTGACATTTGGTATAAATTAGTTACCCATCACAGTGAAAGCCAGATAAATAAAACCTACTTCTTACAGTCATGTCTTTCTTTTTGTACAGAAATAAGACATCCAACTACCAATATTTTCAATGTCCCTTTCTCACCATAACAATCACAACAAGAAGAATAATACATACAGACAGATGGAAAAACATCTTCTCGGTCCCCTTCATTTATTGACTTATTTGTTTTTATGTAAGGCAGACACACAATTTTCTGCTAAAGGAAAAAAAAATGTACTGTGTTTTTCTATTCTTATCTTCTTTCTTCTCTGTCTACTTTTAATATATATGTTTTCCCCTAGAGATTTTACTTTTCTCTTTTTATGATTCTTTTTTGCCTACCATGTAATCCTCTCAATTCTCGGAAACTTCAAGGCACTAACATAATTCTGTAGTTCAAGAAGTTTTTGCTTTGCCACCATGACCTAAGCTAAGAAATTGAAGTAGGAAAAGATTTGAGCATTGATTTTAGTTATCATGTTAAGCACCATATTCTTAGTTGCTTACTGAATATTGCTACTTGCACACCCTGCCACCACCTCAAACTCAACAAACTCGAGAAGCAGTATAGTATAGTGGTAGGAGCAGTTAGGTGGCAAAGTAGATAGAGCATTAGGCTTGGAATCGGAAAACTCATCTTCTTGAGTTCAAATCTGGCCTCTTAGTAGTTTAGTAACTCTGTGACCTGGGCAAGTCACTTAACCTATTTGCTTCAGTTTTCTCATCTGTAAAATGAGCTGGAGAAGGAAATAGCAAACTAGTCTAATATCTTTGTTAAGAAAACCCAAATAACAACATAATATTGTGGAGAGGACACTGGACCTTGTAGTTAGAAAAAAATATGAGTTCAAATCCCAACTCTGACATTTACTAGGGATGTTCTTGCTATTTAATCAATTAGTTGTGTCTTTCACTTTATGACCTCATTTGAGGTTTTCTTGGCAAAGATACTGGAGCAGTTTGCCATTTCCTTCTCCAGTTTATTTTACAAATGAGGAAACTGAGGCAAACAGGATTGGGAGAGTAGCTCAGGGTCACACAGGTAGGAAGTGACTGAGGTTAGATTTGAATACAGGTCCTCTTGACTTTAAGACCAGCATTCCATCCACTGTGCCACATAACTGCCCCTTAGTTAATATATACCCTGGACAAATCACTGATCACTTTGGGGGCCATTTTTCTTCCTTATGAAATGAGGAATTTAAACTGGCTGGCCTTGTGATCAACATGTCTAAAACTGAATTCACCATCTTCCTTCCAAAATTGATTTCAGTTTCTTCCCAAAGTAGCACCACTGATTCAGTCATCCTTGTTTGAAATTCCAGTCTTTGACTCCTACTTCTTATAGATCATAGAGTTAAAGCAGAAGGGGACTTCAGGGGCTATTTAGTCCCATCTAGCAGATGAGGAAACTTGTTGTGTCCTGCTTTCTAGAGCCCCCAAGTTGGAGTGACAAAACGTACCATTTCTTTCTAGAGCCCTCACACTGGGGTGATTTTCACTTGGGGATTCTAGAAAGCAGAACACAACAGAAACTAATGCCTGGGAAAAATAAATGATTTGCCCATTATCACATGAGTAATATTAGTCAGTAGGATTTGAATCCAGGTCCTCAGATGACACTTTATACCAACCTCCCTAACCAATATCCAATCACTCACAAGTACTGTTAATTCTTTCCTTCATTTCTATTCCCACTGCCATAGTTATTCTAATTTATATCTTCTCAGCAGGACTTTTATAATAGTCCCTTTGCCTAATCCAAATCCCCCTTAATCTTCCTAAAACATTTTTTTTTATCAAGTCACTCCTCAGTTCAAAAACCTTTAATGACTCCCTATTAACTAATGACAGAAAATCAAAATTTGTTAGTCAAGGCCCTTTATTCTCTGGCTCCAATTTATTACTCTTTAAATTCTCTGAACCAGCTACATTTCTTTATTCACTATTACCTAAATATGCTTTACACTTTCATTAAAAAGATGTCTTCTCCAAAAATCTTTTCTGATTCTCCAATTGATATTGATTTCTCCACTTCATTTAAGATATTGTTTTATAACTCTTTAAAATACTCGTAATATATGTTTTAATTATTCAGTCATGTCATTCTCTATATAACTCTGGATTCTTGTCCATAAATTGTTCTTGGAAAAGATACTGGACTGGTTTACTATTTCCTTATCCAATGTGCCTCATTTTACAGATGAGGAATTGGGGTAAAGAGGGGTCAAATGAGTAGCCCAGAGTCCTACAGCTAGCAAGTGACCAAAGACAGATTCAAATTCAGATCTTCTTGACTTTAAGACCAGCATTCCATCCACTGTGCCACATAACTGCCCCTTAGTTAATATATACCCTGGACAAATCACTGATCACTTTGGGGGCCATTTTTCTTCCTTATGAAATGAGGAATTTAAACTGGCTGGCCTTGTGATCAACATGTCTAAAACTGAATTCACCATCTTCCTTCCAAAATTGATTTCAGTTTCTTCCCAAAGTAGCACCACTGATTCAGTCATCCTTGTTTGAAATTCCAGTCTTTGACTCCTACTTCTTATAGATCATAGAGTTAAAGCAGAAGGGGACTTCAGGGGCTATTTAGTCCCATCTAGCAGATGAGGAAACTTGTTGTGTCCTGCTTTCTAGAGCCCCCAAGTTGGAGTGACAAAACGTACCATTTCTTTCTAGAGCCCTCACACTGGGGTGATTTTCACTTGGGGATTCTAGAAAGCAGAACACAACAGAAACTAATGCCTGGGAAAAATAAATGATTTGCCCATTATCACATGAGTAATATTAGTCAGTAGGATTTGAATCCAGGTCCTCAGATGACACTTTATACCAACCTCCCTAACCAATATCCAATCACTCACAAGTACTGTTAATTCTTTCCTTCATTTCTATTCCCACTGCCATAGTTATTCTAATTTATATCTTCTCAGCAGGACTTTTATAATAGTCCCTTTGCCTAATCCAAATCCCCCTTAATCTTCCTAAAACATTTTTTTTATCAAGTCACTCCTCAGTTCAAAAACCTTTAATGACTCCCTATTAACTAATGACAGAAAATCAAAATTTGTTAGTCTGACTACCGGTCAAGGCCCTTTATTCTCTGGCTCCAATTTATTACTCTTTAAATTCTCTGAACCAGCTACATTTCTTTATTCACTATTACCTAAATATGCTTTACACTTTCATTAAAAAGATGTCTTCTCCAAAAATCTTTTCTGATTCTCCAATTGATATTGATTTCTCCACTTCACTTAAGATATTGTTTTATAACTCTTTCAAATACTCGTAATATATGTTTTAATTATTCAGTCATGTCATACTCTATATAACTCTGGATTCTTGTCCATAAATTGTTCTTGGAAAAGATACTGGACTGGTTTACTATTTCCTTATCCAATGTGCCTCATTTTACAGATGAGGAATTGGGGTAAAGAGGGGTCAAATGAGTAGCCCAGAGTCCTACAGCTAGCAAGTGACCAAAGACAGATTCAAATTCAGATCTTCTGATTCCAAGTTCCGAGCTCTATCCAGTTTACCACCTCACAATCCTCTTTTCCTTTTACTAGAGTTTCTACTCTTTGAAGGAAAATATTGTGTCTTACCTAAATGTGCTTTATTTTTTTTTATCTCCCTCCCAGCACAGTACTCTGTATTTAGTATGCACTTAATAAATGTTTCTGGAATGAATGAATGGGTGAGAGAATACTATTACTCTTCAGGTAATGTAAGCAATCATCCTTCCTTTTCATCTATCAGATAATCACCCACCCTTCAAAGCTCATATTTCTCCAGTCCAAGGTGGACACAATTCCTAAAGAATTTACTATCCATACCATTTAGCATTTTTGATGTATTACCTTATTTGATATCTTTATATGCTTAAGAGTCCTTATATCCATAAATAGATTGTAAATACTTTTAGAATAGGGATCTTTCCTTATACTTTGTTTTATTTCTATCCTAGTTGATAGCAGAGGGACTGACACATAGTGGAAATGGGTCATATGTTGATTGATTGATGAATAAAGTATTGTATATATTTTTTGTAACAGAATGAGTGAGAGAAAGAGGCTTCTATGAGGAGAATGAGCCATCCATCCCATCTGTTGAATGAATGAGTAAAAGAACAAATGAATGAATGGATTTGAACAATGAATTTAAATAATGTAAACTCAAGCTGTGAAAGTTGCTCTTTTTAAAAATATAATACAGATCAACATAGTATTTTTTTTCCCTTTTCTCCTTTCTTTTCTCTTATCTTCCTGAGAATAATTCATTATCTTAAGTAGGGAAAAAAACAGCAGTATAGCTCCAACTTTATAGATACTCATTCTTAGTGTGAGACTATAGTAATACTAAACAGCCTGGAAAGAATTGGTTTAACCTAGCTATTGCATTATCTTGCTTGGGAGAAACCTTTTATGACCCCCAAACCAATTTCTAATTCTCTTGCTGAGAGAGTGGGAACCTCAGCTTATTTGAACCTCAGGTTCATTATAAGGTAGGCTGTAGGCACAGGTTGTTAATTAATGGCAAGAGCAGGCCCAGGGGAAAATGTGAAGATACCACTAAACTAATCAACACAGCTAAGATTTTTATAGTCCTTTAAAGTTTGCAAAGGACTCTACAAATATAATCTCATTTGATCTTCACAACAACCCTAGAAGTATATTGCTATTAGTATCCCCATTTTACAGATGATGAAACTGAGGTAAATTGAAGTTGAATAACTTGCAAAGCTATTAAGTGTCTGGATCTGGACTCAAATGTAATGGAAGTAACCAGCATAGTGCTGTGGAAAGAGGGCTGAATTAGGAATCAAAAGTAGCATTTACTACTTGGATAAATTGCTTCATATCTGTAAAATGAAAGATTTGGATTCTTATGTCTCTACTAGCTCCATGACTCTATGACATCCTAAATTTTGCGGTTTAGCCTACTAGACCAGTGATTAAGTATTTCTCATAAATAATCTCAGCTTTAACAGTTTAAAAAATTATTAGTATAGATGGGTATACCAATAATTTATATTATACTATTATTAATTACTATATTCTGTTAGTAAATATATAATATAGTAATTTGCAAGAACATAAATTATTGGCATATATTATATAATATGGCATGTATTATATGTGTACACATATGCTTGCCTATGTATATATAGATATGTGTTTGATTGAATGAAGAAAGCTTCCTATTTAAAAAAAAAGGAAGAAAGGGAGGAAGAGAGATAGGAGAGGAGAGAGGGAGAGAGGGAGGGAGGAAAGAAAGAAGAAAGGAAGGAAGGAAGAAAGGAAAGGAGGGAGGAAGGGAGGGAAGAAGGGAGGGAGGAAGGAAGGAAGGAAGGAAGGAAGGGAGGGAGGGAAGGAGGAAGGAAGGGAGGAAGGAAGGAAGGGAGGAAGGAAAGAAGGGAGGGAGGGAGGGAGGGAGAGAGGGAGGGAGGAATGAGAAATAAATATTTATTAAGTGCTCATTATATGCCAGGCACTGTGATAAGTGCTTTACAAGTGTTATCTCATTTAATCCTCACAACTTTGAGAGGTAGATGTTATTACTTCCTCCTTTTATAGTTAAAACTGTAGCAGACAATAATTAAGTATTTTTCCCAAGGTCACAGGGCATGTAAGTGTGTGAGCTTCCAGGCTCAGCACTCTATTCACCATGTTACTTTGCTATCTATGTCGGGCTGTGGGCTGTGAAGGCAAAACTAATTTTCTTGGTCCTAATTTCTCAGAAGTTTGTTCTTCAATTGTTGAGCTCCCCCCAAATCACTAGTGGCAGAGACTGTGTGGCAGCTGAAGGTTATTGTTGTTCATCTTTTTCTTGAGGCAATTGGGGTTAAGTGACTTGCCCAGGGTCACACAGCTAGGAAGTATAAAGTGTCTAAAACCGGATTTGAACTCAGATTCTGCTGACTTCAGGGCTGGTGCTCTGTCTACTGTGCCACTGAGCTGCTCTTCATCCTTCATTCTCAAAAAGGATCAGTGACATCAGGAGGACGCTGTCTTGACTTAAGTGAATTGGATTTAAGCAGGGCCAGGTCTCTAGAGCCATCTGGGTCCAGTGACAAGACCTAAGTCAGCACTGCTGGTGATGGTTCTGAAGCAGAGATTAAGAGTCTGTTAGGGCAGGGGTATGTATATAGAGAGATAGCATAACATGCTCTCAGGTCAGCGTCACCTGTGTGACATGAACCAAGTCATTTAATTCCTGGGGTTCCACGTGCTCATCTGCAAAATAAGCAGGATGCACTAGACGTCCCCTGGGGTCCCTTCTATACCCACACTATTCTGTGTGGATGTGACTGAGGCACTGAGCGCCTCATCTCCCTAGGTGTGCTGGAGCACTTGTCCCATGATCCAGACTTGCCTATGGACCATGGGCATGTAACTGGGAAATAGAGGGGAAAGTGAAAGAGCACACAATAGAAAGATGAAGAAAAGGAAGAGGGGAAGCCATGAATGAACAACAACACACACTGATTTATTTGTTGATTGTTTTCAGATTTGTTGAAAGAAGCGAAATTTTGAAATTATTTGTATAAAGCATTGTATGTCTTTAGTTGGGAATAGTTATAATATGAATATGAAATATATAATTCAGGGTCTCATTCTTATTTGTGTGTGGGTGTGGGTGAGTGGGACTCCTTGAACAGCCTGCTAAAGCCTCTGAACCCCTTCTTAGAATAAATATTGTTGTTTTTAATGGATAAAATAAAATATGTAGGATTATAAAGGAAACTGATTATGTTGAAATATACTCATCAACATATTTAAAACATATTTTTTATATATGGACTTCATGTTTGTGATTTGTCTATATCCTAAGGGATATGGAGAGACTATAGGAACACCAAAGATTTTGACTTTGTTCTGTTTTTAAATTGGGTTCACTTGAAAATTGTTTGTGATTGATCACTGAAAAACGACCCTCTCTGTCCTGTCCAGTGTGGAGAATTTTCTTGTAGGCACTGGGCTGTGCTGCCTCATTGGGCAGTGAAGTCCTTATCCCTTAAGGTGCTTCAATGGAAGTTATATAATAGACTGTCAAGAATGTGACAGAGAGAACTTGAAAATTTCTGAAGCGGATAGGAGGATTGAACTGGATAGCTTCTGAGGCTCCTTCCAACGCTGAAATCCCATGATTCTATCACATCATTTTTAAAAAATCTAGCAATTGTCCCTATGATCTTTCCTCTATCCCCTATATATATGGGACATTTAGTAAATGTTAATTTTGGGGAAATTAGGTGGCATATAGAGTGCTAGATTTAGGACTTATCTAGTTCAAATCCAGTGTCAGATACTACGATATGACTATGGGCAGTTCATTAAACCCTCTTTGCCTCAGTTTCCTCATTTGTCAAATGAACTGGAGAAAAAAATGAAAAACCACTCCATTTCTACTCCCCCCCCCCCAAAAAAACTGAATGGAGTCACAAAGAGTCAGACTCAGACATGATTAAACAACAACAAATATTAATTTGTTGATTGGTTTCAGATTTGTTGAAAGAAGTGAAATTTGAAATTAGTTGTATAATTCAACATATGTCTTAGATTGGAAATAGTTATAATGTGAATATGAATTATATAATTAATGGATTAGGGGTCGCTTAACCTTATTTGTATGTTTATATGTGTGTGTGCGTGATAGGCTCCTTGAACAGTCTGATAAAGCCTATGAACCCCTTCTTAGAATAAATGTTGTTATTTTTAATGCATAAAATAAAATATATAAGATTACAAAGGAAGCTAATTATATTGAAATATACTTATCAACATATTTAAAAATCAAGTATATCGACCTCATTTTTGTGATTTGTTTGTATTCTAAAGTGGGGTATGGGGGATACAAAGTGCTTCACTAAGAGAAAAATGATATTTCTAAAGAAATTATCATTGAGGTCCAAAGACCAAATTGGAATTGGAGCCTTTATTGTGTGAACTAGCTTATACAACCAAATAGCCTGGACAAACTAGAAGTATAGAGAGAGCAAGATAGATGAAGTACAACACAATTCTGCTCACTTTCCTGTTGTTGTTGTTTTGACCATATGAAATATCACTGTTTATTTCTGCTTCTGAGAAGCAGCTGCCTGCTGTAACCTGAGGTCATATTCCATTTAATGTTCCTCATTCCTTCCTTTTCTTTTTACCTGAGGTGTATCACTCAAGCTTATGCTACTTCTTGAGCCTGTGTTTTTTTTTTTTTAATAGTCTCAATTTATTTTTTAAGAGTACAGCTAACAGAGTGGACATAAATACTGCCTAAGGGGTCCCTCTGTCCTCCCCCCTAAAAAAAGGGCTTCTGCTGCAAATCGACTTATCTACAGTTAACAAAGGGTAAGGGCCCTTTACAAAATATTAGCTTGGGGACCTAAGATGAGATGGACACTGATGGCTAACTGCATCTCTTGATCTCTTTGCCAGTGACCTCATCTGGCCATTTTCCCGATTTGTTCAGATCTGCTCTGTTGCGGTTGTAGCTGATGCAGAAGTTATGTGTGCCATCATTTACAGATCCAAATTTCTCAACTATAACTGGTGGATTTGGAAACTTTCTCAGCCTCTGGTCTTGCCAGATGTTACAATGGCATGGCTTTCTGTGTGCTGGCCTCTGACCATCCTAAAAGATGAACTGGCTTTCATGCTTCCTTTCCCATGCCCACCCTCATCATACCTCAGAAAAGACTTCCCTGGCTTAGCAAAACTCCTTTCTTTCCAAATCCCCTTGGTGGTGCTCAGTTCCAGGACACACACTTCTAGCTATTGTTTATTTAGAAATGGTTTTCAGTCCATCTGCCTGGCTTCTTATCCAGTAGTTCCACATGGTCTTCTTCTGAGAATTTTAGCCATGGAGGGAGGGAGGGCACTTTGGATTATGATTTTGAACAATCTCAGATTCCCATCCAAAACTGTGTATATCTAGTGAAGGCTCCCAAAAGATTAGAGCAGGAGTTCCTAAACTTTTTCTGTACCATGCCCCCCCCACCAGTAATCTGGTGAAAACTTTGGACCACAAATGATGTTTTTTTTTAATAATTGAAGAAAAGGATAAAATTTAATTAAAGATTAGCACAAATAAAGATGTAATTTATTCCTAGTTCAAGAAGAACCCAGGTCAAGAACACCTGACTTAGAATCAAAATGGATCTTTGAGATTATCTAGCCTAACTCATATTTTTACAGATGAAGAAACTGAGGCTCGAGGAGATCATATGACATGGGCAAAAACATCAGAGGAGGGATTTGCAGACATATCTTGGACTCCAGAGGAATCAATTTCATTGTCCCAAACTTCCAATAAATGTGATAGATTAGATGGTAGTTCCCACATAGCAGGGACATTTATGAATGCAATTCAAAATCACTGATTTAGCAATAGAGAAAACAAGGAAAAGTGCCCTGTCCTGTTAAGTAAAAGACTACATATGCATGCATCACACAGAAGTAGTGATGACAAAAAGGTGGTCTGCATCCCCTTCTCCAAGGCTGAGTTTGCTTATCTGTGCCACGGTGCATGTCTGTAATACACAGGGGGATTAGTGTTAGTAGCAACATCCTGTCACACAGTTCTGCTCCAACATGACAAATGAGGGCTGGGCTTTAGAACTGCAGAGTTTATTTTCACCACATTCCCCCCTCCTCCTCTCGGTTCCTCTCTTCAATCTCCTAAGACCTAATCACTGAAGGGAAGAGGCAGTTTGATGTGCTGGTAAGTGTACAGGGCCTATCAAATGATCTGGACTCCATTCCTGGCCTCTTTTGCCTATTTCTTGTGTGAATTTAGGTAAGTCACTTACCTCCTCACCCTCAGCTTCCTCATCTATAAAATAAGGATAGTAACATTGCTATCTCACAGAATTCTATATATACTAGTGGATAAAAATTAAGGGATATAGAGTACCTATGACCCCACAATGCTCCATCAATGAAAGCTCCTGTACTGAGGGTAGAATTAAAGTATAGTTCATGAAGCATGTGTGGAGATAGGTCCACAAAGGAACATGTGTAAAGCTGAACCGAGTTTCTGTTTTCATTCCTGGTAAACATATGGAGTATCAAAGGACTTGTGCTTCGGGATGATAAAGATTCCACTCTTGGTTCTTGTGATAAAGGTAAAGGTATCTGTGTTAAAGATAATCAATTACTGAGCCATAAAGTATGGCCCACTCAGAAATTCACAAGGGACAGTTTCTTACTCTGTCTGTTTCTCTTTGTGTCTCTGTCTCTGTCTCACTATTTCTTTCCTTCCTCTCCCCATGAAACTTGCTCTCTTGGACTTTTTACAAAAGGGAGCATCTGCTTGCATAGTCATGGGCTTGCTCAGGGGAATATGAACCTGGACCTCAAGTTCCTGGCTATTTCTTCTTGCATTCCTTTCTCTGAGCATTAGTAACCAAATGGTGATCTTGAGCTGACTGTTTCCTGCCTTTGACATAATGTTGTGAATTTTGAGAGATCCTGAGCCACTCAGAGATGATAGGCAACAGGATGAGGTTTCTGAAATTAAATTCTTCTTGGACATGAAGATCACGAGAATTGGATTCCTAAAAGACAGAGCTTTTGAGGGAGTGGTTCAGAAAATGTAGCACTGAGGTGAAGGTAGAATGGCTTGTCAGCAGTCCTATTCTCATGTTTTAATGTTTAAACTAGCATCCTCTGAGCAGAATACAATAGGAGATGTGTGTAACTGTTTCATGTTTTAGGTCTATCAATTTGTACTTATGAGTTATTTGTGTGTTATGCATGTCTTTTGTTTGGAAAAAAATAATTGTCATGTTTGATCTACTTAGTATATTGAGGACCTTTCTGATCCCTTTTGGGGAAACCCTAAACTCAAATCTAAACTTTAAGTGATTCTCCTTGGGACTCTGGAGTAGGGTGTAAACAGGCATAGACAAAGAGGGGAAAAATGGCATCATTCTTTAAAGACCAAAGTTCTATAGAACTGAACTTAATTTCTGAGTGAGCTCAGATCTGAGGAATTCCTTACTGGGAGAGTGCTTTCCCTGGCTGCCTGGATCAGTTGAATCTCTTGCCACCATGTTATTATCAAGATGGAAGGTGATGGTCATGGGGTATTTTGTAGGCACACCTCAAGTTTTACTTGATCATCGTTACGATTTATAATCTTCAGTTGAAGACAATATCATTTGCAACTAAGAGGAAAAGAAAAGTTTGTAAGGAATAGGTCAGATGAAGGGAAATTGACTTCCTTTCCAACACAGTAATTTTGACCCACAAGAATGGGATAATAACTGAAGAGGTACAGCAAATTCCTCCTTATCAATGGGGTCCTTCTAAATAAGGGTTGTGGGGGAATGTTTAATATTCAGCATCACCATGTTGATGTTTCATAAGATTTAAGTCAATTAAAGTATTGTGCTGGTAGATGGGGATGCAAATATAAAATAAAACAAAATCTCTATTTCAAGTTGCTTACAACTTAATTAGTAGTTAAGGTCAAGAGCAGAGGAAATTAAACACATATACAAATAACCAAAATGTGACATAAGATCATAGGATTCGGGGTTGGAAAGAATCTCAGAATCTGACACCTTGATTTCATAGATGAGGAAAATGAGGCTCTGAGAGCTTCAGTGACTTAGGATAATCAGATTAGAAACCTAGAGCTAAAGAGACAGAAATTAGATAAATGAGATGCAATATCATTATTTATTTAATAAGTATTTTATCATTGTTTACTTCTCAAAGTCCTTCTAAATCCTGGAGTTTCATATTATGGATAAGGAAACTGAGATCCAGAAGTGATCAATATTTGACCAGGGTCATACAGAAAATATCAGAACTAATCAAGTCTTTTGTCTAGTGCTTTTTTTTTTACACCATTCTACCTCAATAGATACTTGGGAGGCATTGAAAGTTATAGTTATAGAATTATAGTAGCTATAGTAATATATATGAATGAAAAGTGAAAAGTATGAGAAGCCTGAGGAAGAAGAGCTTATTTCCTAATTGAGGGTCCAGGCAAGGATATAAGGAGGAAATTGGGACTGAAGGTGATGGGAAGGATTTCAATAGTTAGAAGACCTGGGTTCAAATCAAGATAGGGATAACCTGGAAGTAATTCACCATATGAGATAGCACAAGTAAAAAAACACAGAGGGTTTCCCTCTCTGGATTACATTTTTAGAGATCGATGCAACCTTTGGGGTGATCAATATGATTCTCTCATTTATAGTTAAAGAAACAAACATACATAGAAGTTACTTGAAACAGGCTATAAAAGTAGTAAATATCAGAGTCAGGATTTAAATCCAGGTCCTCTGGGAATAAGAGATGATAAGTAGTGTAATTTGGCTTAATTACAGAATATGTGATAGAGTATAATGTTAACTTTCTTCTTCTCCTCCTCCTCCAATTTCTCCTCCTCCTCCTCCTCCTCCTTTTTCTCCTCTTCCTCTTCCTCTTCCTCCTTTTTTCTTCTTCCCCTTCCCTTTCTCCTTTACCTTCCCCTCTTCCTCCTCCTTCCCTTCCTCCTCCTCTTCTTCCTCTTCCTTCTCCTCCTTCTTTCCTTCCTCCTCCTCTTCTTCCTCTTCCTCCTTCTCCTCCTTTACTTTCAACTTCTCCTCCTTCTTTCTTATTCCCCTTCCCTTTCCTTCCTCCTTCCCTTCCCCCTTTCCTCCTTCTTTCCTTCCTCCTCCTCCTCTTCTTACCCCTCCTCCTCCTCTTCCTCCTTCTCCTCTTCCACTTTCAACTCCCCTCCTCCTTCTTTCTACTTCCCCTTCCCTTTTTCCTTTCCCTTCCCCTTTTCCTTTCCCTTCCCCTTTCCTCCTTCTTCTCTTCCTCTCCTTCTCCTCCTCCTCCTCCTCCTCCTCCTCCTCTTCCTCCTTCTGCTCCTCCACTTTCTCCTCCTCCTCTTCCTTCTCCTCTTACTCCTCCTCCTCCTTCTTCTCTTCCTCTTCCCTTTTTCCTTTCTCTTCCCTTTTCCTCCTTCTTCTCTTCCTCTCCTTCTCCTCCTCCTCCTTCTACTTCTTTCTCCTCCTTTTCCTTCTCCTTCTCTCCTCCTCTTCCTCCTCCTTCTTCTTCATCTTCTCAAAATGACCATAAACATCAACGAAGTGATACCATGACATGGAAGTGAACTGGATTTGACTAAGGGAGGATTGTGCATTGTGCAAAGTCACACTTTCTCCTTCAGAACCATCTGGATCCATGGCCAAGATAAATAGTTATACTGAGGTAAAGTTTTTGAAGGGCCTCAAGTTCCAGGAAAAGAAGTGATGCACTATTAAGTATTTAATGGGGAAACTACTAGAGGTCTTTGATCCAAGAAATAAAGGAAAAGATAAAAGTCTAACCTCAAAGACCTTTCATTCTATTTCTGGAAAAATGAGAAGAAGTCAAGATAATAGCATTAGAGCTAAAAAGGGGACAATCTAGTAATCTAATCACTTATTCATATAGTCCAATCTCTTAATTTTATAAATGAAAAAACTGCTGTCAGAGAGATTAACTGATTAGATATAGCTAAATGATATCCAGGATGGAGTGATGAACCCGGAGACAGGAAGACCCAAATTCAAATATGGCCTAAAACATTTTCTATCTGTATGACCCTGTTTGCCTCAGTGACAGTGCTTGGAGAACCACCTCTAGTAATGTTTCCTATATTTCCATTTGGAGTCTATGGCACTTGGGAATTATCTTCAGTAATGAGAAATCTCAGACAAGTTAGAAGGAAATAGTATAAAAACAAGAAAAGGGGGAAACCAAAAAGAGAAAAAACCCCAAAGCTTTTATTTTACACCTCTAAATTCACAATCCTTTCTGCTCACTGTCTTATCTCTTTCCTTCTCACCACACAAATACATGTACTTAGCCACTCTAGCATTTTAATATCCCACCCACATGCTCATTTGCTTACACACATGACAACAGCCTACATGCTAACCCCATCTGTAAAATGAGCTGGAAAAGGAAATGGCAAATACTCTAAGCATCTTTACCAAGAAAACCCCAAATGGGGTCACAAAGAAATGGACACAGCTGAAACAACTGAATAAAAGGTAGTGCAGAGCATAGAATGCTAAACTTGCTTCCAAAACACATTAGCTGTATGACTCTGGCATATCATGTAACTTCTGTCTGCCTCAAATTCCTCATCTGAGGAATATCATATGAATATGAATATAATATGAATATGAATATAATACTGCTTGCCTCTTGAAATTGTTGTGAGGATCAAAAGCCATACTATTTGAAAAGAGGGCAGCTAGGTTGGGCAGTGGATAGAGCACCAGCCCTGAAATTAGGAGGACCTGAGTTCAAATCTAATCTCAGACACTTAATACTTCCTAGCTATGTGAATCACTTAACCCCAATTGCCACAGGAGAAAAAAAGTACTTTATAAACTTAAAGCATTATATAAATATAAACTATTATTATTATTATTGTCAAAGGAAACAAAGGAAGTTATAAAACCCAGGTCCTTTGAATACAGATCTAGCAGTCTTTCTATTATATCAAAGTATTGATTTAAACACACACACACACACACACACACACAACATCTCCACCACCACAGAGTAAGTGCATGGTAATACCTTTGGAAGTAGCCTTTTAGAAATCTCTTAACAGGTCATTCAAGGTTGATAAGAATAAGTGCTTCTCTCTGGGGAATACTTTACACCTAGGAATTAGCATAGTCACAGATGGAATCTGTACTTGCTGATAATGAAGGTCTATGTTATACCAGAATCACAAGATTTTAGAATTGGAGAAGACTGTTTAATCCAATGTACATTCCAAAAAGAATCTCTCTTATAATATATTCCAGAAGTGATAGTCCAGCCTCTTCCAAAGAGGGGGCACCCATTCCCTTTTGAGGCAGGTTTCTCCTCTTTTAAACAGCTTTACTTATTAGACATCAAGTTCCTGATACCAAGTCTAAATTTATCTGTTTTCAGCTCCTACCTATTGTTCTTGATTTTGCCCTCTGGGGTCAAATGAGTGTAATCCATCCCCCTGCTCTATGACAGCCTTTCTGATACTTAAAGATAGTTGATTATGTTCCACTAGTCTTGTGTGTGTGTGTGTGTGTGTGTGTGTGTGTGTGTGTGTGTGTGTGTATAATTGTGAGAGAATAAGATTCTTATTGTGGGTGTGTGAAATTCCTCAGAAAACAACAATAACAAACTTCAAGTAATAAAGAAAGCTACAAAACAGCAAAGAAGCACCAGTCAAGCTATTTCCATGTGTAGAGATGGTAAAAGTCTGCCCATCCAGCATGCTTTAACCTACCTGCATTTGAGGAAAGATGGGGAGGGGGGAGAGGTTCAGAATACTTATTAAAATTTAGGAGACTGGCATTTTGCAGACTTCCAGTACAATGAATTCAAAGGAAGATTAAATCTATTTGCACCAACTCTTCTGACAGATCCACTAGTCTCCAACACATGGGTAAGAACTGTGCATAATAAGTTTGGCCTCGGTCCTGCTTTTCATGAGAGAGATGAGAGAAAGAGCCTCTCATTCCACTACTGATACTCGCACCCTCTGGGCATCAATCATCCAGGAAGAGAGTACAGAGCGGAGCTATGGAGGGCCAATGCAAAATTACTTTCCTCAGCCTGCTAATGAAGGGATGACAATGGATTGCAGCCCAAGCCTCATTAATCAGGGAGGAACATGGAGTGCTGTCTTCTCTTCTCTTATAGTCCCTCTTGTTCTTTCATCTGTGATTGATCTTTGGGACAGTAACTCTCAAATGCCACTTGGCACTGGGCCACTCTCAGGGCTCTGGAAAAAAATGATGGCTGGCCATAGATACAGCCAGTGGGCTCTAAATCTGATGGAATGCAATGGGGAAAGGTTAAAGCCAAGAAGGAGGCTAATGGGAGAAACATGGACTCATGGTCTGCAAAGGTGGTCAGAGGTCACCTGGCTCAGCCCCCTGCGTCTCCATGTGGCAACAAGCCCCTTCTCTACTCCGCTGGATTTACCTTGGGATTCACTTATTCAACCATCATGGCCCGGGTACCTCACTCTTATGTAGTGAGCATAAACTCTTCATCCCAACCAGGCTGCCTCCTTCGCTGATCTCCAAATGCTTGTTTCTCCTCAGATTTCATTTGCTGAACCTCCCCTATTGCTCCCAAGAACAAACTCTTTTTCTTTGTATCTCTATTTGTATCTTTGTATCTCTATCTCTATTTATTCTATGTATCTCTTTTTCTTTGAATCTCATCTCCAAGTCCAAGACCCATATCTTCTTGCTGACTTCCCTTAACGTCTTGGACCCTATTTCTCTCTCCTTCTTCTGATTCAGGAAAGATTTCTTAGTAAGTAATATTATGAGCTGAGCTTTGCAGGGAGGTATGGGTTATTAGAAATAAAGTATAGGGAGGACATATCCCAAGCATGGCAGATAGCCTATACGAAGGCTCAAAGGCTGCACATGGCATCTCTTGTACAGATCACACAGTAGGCCCATTTCACTAGAGAATACATAATAGGAGATCAAATTTAACCATCCTACAAAGATTGGCACAGTAGAAAAAAACTGGAGTCCAAAGACCAGAGTTCTAATCCTGTCTGTCACTGTGTGACTTTGCCCCTCCAGCCTCAGTTTTCTCATTTGTAAAATGAGAGGGTTGTATAGATGACTTCTATAGGTCCTATTATGGGCCAGAATCAGACCATGATGTGCCCTAAAAGTCAGTGGAACTTATCTGAGAGGCAATAGGAAGCTATGAAAGCTTCTTGAGCAGAGAAATGACAAGAAGAACTGAACTCTGAAAATAACAACTGGGCAGCTCTGTGGATACTGGAATCAATAAGAGAACAACTGAGGCAAGGAGATCAATTCATAAGCAAATAAGTACAGACTCATTGGATGTAAGGAATCCAAAGAAACAAATCACAGGAGCTCTGTTATCAAGAGGATTACAGCCTGTGGGTGGAAGAGCAAGGAAAGAAATAGGCATTTAAACAATACCTACTATGTGCCAGGAATTGTGTTAAGTACTTTTTACAAAATTATCTCCTTTGATCCCAACAACAATCCTGGCAGGGAGGGACTGTTATCATCTCAATTTTATAGTTGAAGTAATTGAGGCAAACGGTGACTTGCCAGAATCACACGACTAGTATGACCGATTTTGAACCCAGGTCTTTCTTGCACCATCCAGCAGAAGGAGAACAAGTTTTCAAAAGACAATAAAAAGGGAGAACCAATGAAGTGTTTAAAAAAAAAAAAGTTCAGGGAAAGTGCTTTGAGGGTTTATTGTTAACTATCTCAAACTAGGTCTCACACTGAGATCCATGACCCAAAGCATCTCTCCAACTCCTTTCCCTATGCCAGGGTCTAGATCTCTTATGGCCCAGATGAATAGAGAGTGGATGGGGATGAGGGTGTCAGCAAAGGCCACAAGCTGCCATTGATAATCTTCATTAAAGTTCGTATTCACAGATAACTCAAACTTGTTTATGATAGAAACTGATGGAAAGTTCATATTCACACATGGATTTCTCTCCAAAGACTTGATGCTGAGTCTCAAATTTGTCCTGATATATCACCATGTAATTTTCAAGAATGATTATACCTCAGTGCATATTATATGCTAATTTTTCATAGCTGTAAAACTGTTTCATACCTTAAATTAAACCTGAAGATTTCTAAGAAATTCTCCAAGCTCTAAATGGTCTAATTTTGCTCTAACAGCACTGGAGGCAACATGGTATGTGATATAGAACTGGCTTCTGAATCAGAAAGATCTGGTTCAAATCCATGTCTGACATATTCTGACTGTGTGATGCCTGGCAAATCACTTAAACTTTCAGTACTCGCGGCAGTTTTCTAAGACGATAAATTGTAGTTTTCAAAAGAAGATTTGGAAACTGTTAACAAGCATGTGAAAGAATTCTCCAAGTAACTAATTATAAGAGAAAAGGAAAAAAAACCTATTCTAAAGTTTTACTTCTCACCCAGTAAATTGGAAAAAATGAGAAATTATAGAAATAGTCAATGTTGGAAAGTTTATGGAAAGATGACCTTAAAGAATGCAAATTTGTCTAACCATTCAGAAAAGAGAAGTATAATTGTGTGAAAAGAGTGTCTGAAATGTTTACATCCTTTTATTTACATATTCTACCATTAGGCTTACATCCTAAGGAGGTCAATGACAAAAAGAAATATATGAAATATGCACTAAAATATCTATGACAGCCTTCCTGTAATATCAAAGAAATGGAAATAAAGCACATTTCCATTGATCAAACAATGGTTAAAAACAGATTGTGGCACATGAATGTAATGGAATGTGACAGTGCTGAAACATGTATGATATCATGATGAATATGAAGAAGTATACAAAGATATATGAACTGATGAAAATGAAGAAAGCAGATCCAGGAAAACAATAAACTTAATAGAACAATATAAACAATACAGCAATTAAACCACAAAACAATTGAAATGTAGAGTCGTGAAATTACAACAATAAAATTTAGAGTCTAAGAAGAGTTATAAGATATCACTCCCTCTTCTTTGTAAAATTAGGGAACCGTGCATGTAGATACTCTATATAATGTCAGATTTTTTCTATATGTTGGTTAGTCTTATTGAATTTTTAAAATTATTTGTTATAATAGATGATTCTGGGAGAAGATTAGATGAGTGACACAGTAGGAGATGAGGGTGATGTAAAAATAAAAAGATAGATATAAATGTTTTTAAAGAGAATACAATTTGCAAAGCAATGATAAACTGCGCTGATAGAGGAATTTCCACATTGGAGTTCCATGTAACAATGATATCCATGTCCAGTACCATCCCATATTATTATGACCATAGGTGATAAATTAGATTTATAATGCACTTTAGGGTTTACCAAGTCCTTTATTGTGAGATCAGCAGGGCAAGAATTGTATTATTGTCTTCCTTTCACAGATGAGGGGGAAATGAAAAAGAGATATTAAGTGGAATTGCTTGTGACCACTCATCTAAGTGTCAGAGATGGCATTTAAACCCAGATGAAATTCTGTAATCAGTTTTTTTTTCCCTCACAACATACTGAACGAGTCAAAACATAGAAAAACTACTATTTGACTTCAGCAAAACCAATTTAAAAAGCTAAAATGCAGACTGTTTAACTCTATAGGTTATCCTAAAGACACTGCCTCTTCTCTACAATGTATCTCCAAGATAGAAATTCAGAGCCTGGGGTCCAAAGACCTTCAAAGGGTGTATGAATAACTTCTAGGTCTGTGAACTTGAATGGGAAAAAATAACATTTATTTTAACAAACCTTTAACTAAAATTTATCACTTGTTTCAATTATGGATTTTAGAAATAAATATTATTCTGAAAGGAGGTCTATAGACTTCAGAAGATCATTAGAGTTCAATGACACCAAAAGATGATTAAGAACCCTGGTAGATAATGCCCTTAGTCTCACCTGATCCCAGAAAGAAAGCATTTGTGTTTCCCAATTGATCTTATTGATTGGACCCTCACATAAAGTACTTCCTGAGATTCTAAATAGTTTCTGTATCACAAACCTCTTTCTCTGTGAACTTAGAACAGCAGAGGCATCCCTGTACCTTTGTGTTCAAATGTTTCCTGTGGGATTTAGGAGTAGTAACAGATGCCTACATAATTGTCTTAATGGCATCCTGGTCTGGGTTTCCAGAGCTTGGGTCAGAAAGGTTAAAGTAAAACTCTGGGGAGTGGATGCCCTTGGCAATTGTTTTCCAATCTCCATCTCTCTTGGGCTTGTAAGAATCAACACCAAATGGAGCAGGGAGGGCAGGAAGAAAGTTTACATTTTATCAAGAGGTAAGCACCTGCATGCACAGCAATCAAGTATCAGTTATGTTCAAGTCAGTGGTGAAAGGAATAGTATCACTCCATGTCTCCAACCTGTTTTTTTTTTTTTAAACAATTGATAAGGACTTTGAGGTGCTGCAGAGAAAAGAGTCCTGCATTGGAAGTCAAGGGATCTGGGCTTTTATGGATACCACCCCTGCTGTCTCTTGCTGGAAAGACTCACAGATTTCCCTGAACTTGAAGTAAAGAAAACTTGAATTCTGATTCCATATCAGATCCTAACTAGCTGTGTGATCCTCTACCTGCCTCAGTTTCCTCAGCTGTAAGGAGATAATAATAGTATTTACCTCATATGGCTGTTGTAAGGATCAGATGATATAACATATGTAAAAAGCTTGGTAAATAATAAAGTACTATATGAATGCCAAATATTATTGTTAAACCCAATCCCAGAGACTATCTAATCCAAATTGCTCATTTTATAGATCAGGAATGGAGGCCTAAAGAAACTAAATGACTTGTCACATAGATATTGAACTCCAGGGATGAAATCCAAACCCAGGTTCTCTGCCCCAAATATATGTATATATAGACAGAAAGTATATATATATATATATGTATATATATATATATATATGTATATGTATATATAACAGAAAGTATATATATATATACTTTCAGTTCCTAAGCTTTTTATCAGGGGTCCTCAAACTACGGCCTGTGGGCCAGATGCAGCAGCTGAGGACATTTATCCCCCTCACCCAGGGTTATGAAGTTTCTTTATTTAAAGGCCCACAAAAAAAAAGTTTTAGTTTTTACTATAGTCCGGCCCTTCAACAGTCTGAGGGACAGTGAACTAGCCACCTATTTTAAAAGTTTGAGGACACCTGTAAATCTTAAAATCACTAAGACCTTTGTGACATTCTATCTCATTATTATTAGTATTACCATCAATCAGCTGTCAATTATTAATTAATAGCTGTTAATTAATATTATTAGCTGAGACATGGAGAGGAACAGGCTCTTTGCACGCTGGCAAGCTAACTTTTGTAAAGAAACTGATTTTAAAAAAACCTTGACTAGTTCTCTTTTTTTTGCTATATAGTACCACAGTGGCAACTTCTCTTGTATAGGAAGATTCTATGTAAAATGCCATGACTCTGTTCCAGTAGGAAAAAGAAAGGGAAAGAAAAAAATAAAAAGTATATCTTACACATGGTAATGCTTAATATATACTTGTTGGCTGATTGATTGATCATAGTATAATTGAAAGAACACTGGATCTACATTTGATTTCTGACTCCCTGCCTCACTGGTTATATGACCCTTGGCAAGTCATATTACCTTTCTGAATCTGTTTCTCATCTGTAAGTTGGATAGGAGCCCTGGGGTATGTTGGAGACAGTTGATTGTGAAATTTTCAGTATAAACATTTATATATCAGAAATCAACATATATTACAAAGCAGGACTAGATTTATTGTTTTGATGATTGTCTAAATTTGGGGAAATGATGGAGAAATGTTTAAAATACAGATAAAAATTTAAAATGTTTTCATAAGCACTTTTCCCGCAGAGAGCTGGTTGTTAAATATTTGCCAGTATCCCTTTGCTTATATTATGGACCTCAGCATTGTTTGGAGACTCAAATGATATAATTTTTGCACAGTACTTAGTAACTATAATATTGGCCTTAAGAGTGAATGAAATAGGCTGCTGACTCAGCATGGTAGTGCCACAGTGCTCTGGGAAGGTTTCTTCTACCTGTTTCTCTTAAAAACAAACGGGTCCATAGAGCTATTTCAGAAAGTCCATGAACTTGATCAAGAGGAAAAGTACATCCTTATTTTCACAAACCTTTGAAATCCATGTATTTCATTTTATATATTTTAAAATACAATTATAAAAAGGGTACATCTACTAGACTGCTAAATAAATCTATGACACAGAGAAAGATTAAGCATCCTCCTCACAACAAAAACCCTCCTTCCATACAATCTGATGCTTAAAATTCTGCAGTTAGTTAATGTAGCAACCTAGTAAAATATAAACATCCCTGGAAAAGGTATTTCACTATCTGTCTGACGTATGGCAAGCCACTTAACCTCTCTGAACCTCATGATAAAACTTTATTGTCTCTCATTTTTCACTAGTTTGAATATTTGTAAGATTCTTTCCAGAAAGAAAGCCTTGATGGTGGATAGCTCCTAGGCTTATAGTTTTATAGATCAAGATCAAGAAGGCATCTCAGAAATAGCTTAGTCCAATTCTCTCCTTTGATCTACAGAGAAACTTAAGTGACATGTCCAAGATCACACAGCTTATCAAAGCTGCTGTTTGTTTGGGTTGTTTTTCCTCTATCATCAAGCATGATATCATTAAGCCTATATTGAAGAGAGGGGGTTCCACTGATGGAAAGAAAGGACCCAATCACAGTTTTGCTTAAGGATTACACTGCTACCAAGAATACAGAGGGGAAATTGAATTCTGTTTAGTTGACTCTGGATCTCTTCACAACTAAAGTGAATATTCACAGCATGGGATTACAAAAGGCAATTAGGGCCTCAAGCCAAGATCAAAGAGAACCCCAAGACCTCCAGACAAGTATCCCTCAGTCTATGCATCTCTCCTTTAGTCCATTCCAGAATCATCAAAGTCCAGTAGCAGGACAAAATTAGAGACAATGAGGCTGACAGCTGTGCAGCTCTACTTCACTTAAATCCAATCCACCCATGAATCAGATCAAGACATTATCTGGGATGTCATTGATCCGCTTCAAAAACAAAGGACAAACAAGTCCTTCACTCTTGAAGAGTCATTACTTCTTATGCTTTACCTATCCATCTCTTCTATTAGTATGAATTCACTCTCACTCTTTAACTGTAATTTTAAGATTTTGCTGAAGTTTGGTTCCTGAATTTTCTCTCTTGAGAGTTTATTGATTCATTAGTTCAAAAATGTTTGATATACAAAGCTCAATGCTAGTTTTTTCTTAATTCGCAGCTTCATTGCAAAGTCAGATTTTTAATTTTTAAATTTTATTTATTAAAATCTAGATCTCTTTCTTTTACCCAGGCTGGAAGTAGCAAGGGTCACTCATGGGTAAATCATATCAGCTAAACAGCTTATACCTATTCCATTTCTTATATAGGCTGATCCCTCCTAGGCCCTCCTTTAGGCAATCTAGTGGCCCCCTTATTCCAGGAACTCCCCAATTAATGCTAAACTTGGTGTGGCCCCTGGATTGGCTTAGCTCATAATAGCCCAAAACTTATGGTTCAAGAGATTCACCTATCTTAGCTTTCCCAGTAGCAGGGATTACAAGCATGTGCCACCATGTCCTGCCAAAGTAAGATTCTAAGAAAATCTTACCCAAAACTCCTTTCTTAACTTCTCACAGAAATGAAAAGTGTTCAAATTATGTGATTTCTGGTTAGCCCGTTTTCCTCTCTACCATTCAGAAACCATGTCTCATTATCTCAGTCCTGGTCCTGGCTGCTCTAGCCCAATTCCTCTCCTGTCCTCCCTCTACTTAATTCGATTCATTTAATGCTTGACCCATTTGGCTCAAACATCAAGTCTGACTGCTGGCTGATTAGAAGTCAGCAGATCTGAATGTATTTAGAAAGCTTTGCCTCAGTCTTTCCCCAAATTTCCCCAACTACAGAATTTTAAAAGTGTTCTTAGTTATAACAAGAGAGAAAATGTTATATCAGAAATCTAAATCAATCACTATCAAAAAAAATTTCTTGCTCATCTGCTGTATTCATGACACTAAATTATCATGGATTGGATATAACATGGAGATGGTGAACTGCCTGCCCTTTAGAGATTTGTAATTGGGAAGTGAAAACAATGTTAGTACTGAAGGGAGGAATCAGATCCTCATTTATGGGAAAAGAAGTCATAGAGTCATAGAAAGCAAGACAGCTTGTATACTTCAGCACCACCTCTCCTGAACAAATAAAGACATTTCTTCAAGAAATCCCAGTTTGTGAGTACCAGGTCTCCTCACTCCCCATCTAATGAACCTTCCAATGCATATTGACGAAAACAAGAACTCTTATGGAAGGGAGGGGACAAAGCAGCATCACCATCTCTCTAAAAAGTAATCATAATAGGAGCAATATTTTTAATTCCAGGCCAGTTTCCCCTTGTCACAAAGAAGAATTTTAACCACCTCTCTGTATAGGCTGGCTGAAGTGTGCTCAAAAAATGCAAACTACTGCTATTTTAATAGTCACCTAAGCAAAACATAAGCAAGTGCTTTTGAAAAACACATATAAATGATTTTAGTATTCTTTGGATTTTCTGCACTACTGCTCTCTATTAGCATAAAGAATCAAGTAGTGACTTGTTTTGTTTTTCTAGAACAACCCTATTCTACTAGCTTATTATGCAATATTCTTCACACACACCTAGATACAGCCAAAACTTGCTTTCTATTGCTCATCTTTTATCATTGTAACTTTGCACAGGCTTCCCCCCCCCCAATACCTGCTTCACCTCCATTTTTGAAACCCTAATTTACTAAGTTCAAACTGCTGTCCTCTGAGTCAACCAATCAATAAACATCAATAAAGCACCAGCTATATGTCCAAAGACTGGTTTTGCAAAGATAAGAAATAAAATAGCTTCTGACATCAAGGAGGCTATAGCCTATATGGGACAAAACAATATAAAAATACATAAAGACAATACATAAAGACATTATAAATGTGTGTATGTGTTTGCATATTTATCATAGATAAAAGTAATTTGGGGAATACTAGCAGCTCAGGGTAAAGGGAATAAGGTAAGGTTTCATGCAGGAGGGAACATTTGAATTAAGCTTTTTTGGAACTTAAGGATTCTAAGGAACAGAAGGGAAGAAAAGCAGCATTCTGCCCCCATGCCAGGAAGGAGAGGTGTGGGAAACAGCAAAATGACCATAATGAATATAGCATAAGATGCATAACAAAGAAATAATATATAAAAGTTATAAGGCATTAGTATAATAATAATTGCTAACATTTATATAGTGATTACTATGTGCCAGGCACTGTGCTAAATGCGTTACAATTTTTAGCTCATTTTATCACTACAATAACCCCGAAAGGGAGATGCTATTATTATCTCAGGTAGGAGCCAGGTTTTAAAGGGCTTGAAATGACAAACAGATGGATTTACACTTGATACAGCAGGTAATAGGGAGCCATTGGACTTTATTAAGCTGGGGAGTGACATAGTCACTCTTTAATTACTCTAATAACATTAGATAAAATTAATGACATGCTCTAATAACATTACCTTGACAGCTGTATGGATAGGTTAGAGAGGCAAAACCTTTGAGGCAGAAAGATTGGTTAGTTTATTACTGAAAGAACCCAGGCAGGATGTGATGGGGCTCTGAGCTGAGAGGAGTGAATATGTGATTGGAGAGAAGTGGAAATATTTGAGAAATGTCGAGATGGAATAGATAAGGTCTGATAACTGATTGGATATGTAGGATAAGGGAGAGTGAGGAGACAGGAATGATACTAAGGTTTTTGACCTTTGCTAACTGAAAGGATGGTAGCCCCCTTGAGAAAGAAAAGGAAAGGTCAGAAGAGGTTTTCATTCCAGTTCCATTTATTTCCATAAATTCCTTATGATAGAGAGTCAAGGAGTTCCATCAAGAACACAGAACTAGTAAGGAAATTTATACAAGGTCAAACAGTGTGATGGAACTGAAGTCATGAAATTCAGCCCAAGAATGATGGTTGTTCTTTATACCTGTCATCCCCATCATCTTCATCTGTATCATATTAAAATCATTCACTGAGCCCTCAAAGACAGACATCATGGAAAAACTGGACTTGATATCTGGAAAGATCAGGAGTTTAGTCCTGGCTCTGACATAGACTCTCCATGTGATCTTGGATAAATCATATAACCTCTCTCAGAGTCTTAATTTCTACCTCTGTAATATGGGGCGGGAAGTGATAATACTTGCTGATTCTTACTTTCCAGGTTTGTGGTGAGCAAAGCACTTTGAAGTTCTATATAACTATCAATTAATCAATGAATAAAAAAGCATTAAGTGTTTACTATGTACAAATATGAGCTATTTCTTAATTGCTAGTTCTGTGCTAGACAGTCTGCTGGTCTATGGATTTCAGCAGAGAAACACTTTCTTGTCCAAACCAGTATTTTCGTCGTTTTAGGGACCTCGCAGGAAGAAAACTTCCTTTATCAAATATAGTAAGAATTGATATCTCTATAGTATTTTAGGGTTGCAGAGCACTTTATGGTCAGGCATGATGTTATTTGATCCTCACAATGATCTTGTGAGATAGGTACCATATGCAAGTGAGGAAAATGAGGTTCAGAAAATTTAAATAACTTGTTCTGGGTTGTGTAAATAACAAGCTTCTTAGATAGAGTTTGCATTCATAGCTTCTTGTGTCCCCATCCAGTATTCTATCCATTACACCATGCTGACAATTCAGCATCTTAGTGTCTTAGTTTTCTGCAGCACTGAAAATTTAAGTGATTTGGTCAGGGTCACAAGACAATATGCCAGGCAGACTGATGTGTAAACCAGCTCTTTATCCTCTCCGGTTATTTCAAATTGGTGGATGGCCAGCCTTAGCCCTGAACTGAAAATAATAAAGGTAGTATGCCTTAATGGATGGAGTTGACCTTGGAAACATGATCTGGGATACAATGGACCCTGGTCCCCTAGACTTCTCACTGATAGAACTTTTCTCCCCTGTTTTCATTTCTCTATCTTGCTTCCTTCTCAGAGCACCTTTTCCCTGCAGTGATCTTAACTTGGGACCCTATGAACTTGAATGGGGAAAAAAAAAATAACACATCTTCATTTTACTAATCTTTAATTGAAATTGAGCATTTCCTTCAATTATTTAAAAAAAATCCTCCTGAGAAGTTTTATATAGTTTTTGGCAAATCAGCTAAGAAAATCTATGACATCCCTGGTCTAAGACTATAAATTGCAGAAAAACTTCCAATATGAACTAGTAGTAGGAGATTTCTGATCTGGGAGCTCCTTTTAGCAATGAAAATCACAGAAATAGTCCCCATCCCTCTTCAGAACCATTAAACTTCATAACCGAGTCAACTTCAAAAAGCTTGCTTATCGCCTCCCTCAGGATAAGAGACCATCCCCCCAACTGTGCTGCCTGGACTGTGTGCCCTATTAATCTGCCTGACCTGTGATTCTTTTATCATTTACCCAAAGAAGAAACTTTCTTCAGTCTGAAAGTCAGCAAGAAGGCCCCAAGCCCTTGGGAGGGAGCCAGGCACCCTGTTTGGAGTAACGACTCTACAGCTGGACTCAGTAGATTTTTCCTTAATGGGCACATTACTTTAAAATAAGCCTTCACCATCTGTTCCCTCCTCTAATTATCAATACAAAAAAAAAAAACCAAATGTCTATTCACAATTACTCCAGTAACAAGTAGAGATGCCAGGGACTGGAATGCATAAGAGGACTCTAGGCGAGACAGAATATCCATCTGGAAGGATCAGTCCCATCCTCAGCCTAGCCCGGGGAAGAATGAGCAGTAGCACATGTCTGCTCATCCCTATACCTTCATACAGGCACCTTATTGAATCGCTGTTGATTTAATGAGGTTTCCCCCTTTCCCTTCTTGGCTGAATGGGGCTTTCAGCTTCGACAAGACATTCTTCCGGTCGCCTTTCTCGAGGGTCTCTCCTTTCTTTCCCCACTGTATTGGTTGGACTCAGCGGTAAGATGTCGAAGGACAATGTGTCAGCATGTTCATTTGAAGAAAAACAAAACCCCCAGTCCTATGATGGACAATGGCAGAGTGACAGGCATGAAGAACAAAATTTAATTTTCCCTTGGAATATCCAGGCCACTGGCAATGGCCCAGCATGGGGCCTTCTGGGAGGATGCCCTTGGGAAGCACCCCTGTTCTGGAAGCACATCAGCAAAAGAAATGGGCAGGGGCATCAAAAAACTGAAAGTATCTTCCTGAAAACCCCCAAGGCTCCAATTCCCTAGGAAACACATCAAAGTCACATATCCCATGGCAGCAGCTAGCACTACACCAAAAGTGCCATCATAGAACCACAAATTTTGTAGGAAATGATTTGCTTTATCACAAAGTAAACTTAGTCAACAAGTCAGTTAGTAAACACTCATTCAGATTCTGTTATACACTAGAAATTTGGTAATTTTCAATAATACAAAGAAAGAAAAGAAAAATGTCTCTTTTCTCAAATAACCTGAAGTCTAATGTGGAAAAAACATGAAAACAGCTATCTATTAAAAAACAAAAGTCTAAATACAGGAAACACATAAGGAAAATGAGATCCAAAAGGTCAAGTGAATTGGCCAAAAGCATTTAGGTAATAGATGGCAAAGTTAGAATCTGAACCCAAGGGACAATATAGGACAGCAGAAGCTTATTCGCGCTAGGATCAGAGGACCTAGCTTTAATCTCACCTTTGATACTTAATATTTGTGCAGTGTATTTAATGATACATTAAAATTAAGTGACTTAATACCTCCCAAGGAGTGTTTTTTTTGAGGGGGTAGAGAGAGAAGGAGAGAGGAGAGAGAGAGAGAGAGACAGAGAGAAAGAAGCAGAGTGACAGAGAGAGAGAGAATGAGAGAGAGAGAGAGAGAGAGAGAGAGAGAGAGAAGGAGGAGGAGGAAAAGAAGGAAGGAAGGAAGGAAGGAAGGAAGGAAGGAAGGAAGGAAGGAAGGAAGGAAGGAAGGAAGGAAGAAAAAGAGAGAGGAAGAGAAAGAGGGAAGAAAGACAGAGAGAGAGAGAAAGAGAGAGAGAGAGAAAAAGGAGGAGGAGGAGGAGGAGGAGGAGGAGGAGGAGGAGGAGGAGGAGGAGGAGGAGGAGGAGGAGGAGGAGGAGGAGAAAGAAAAGGAAGAGGAGGAGGAGGAGGAGGAGGAGGAGGAGGAGGAGGAGGAGGAGGAAAAGAAGTAAGAGGCAGAGAAAGATGAAAGGGAGGAAGGGAAGGGAAGAAGGAAGAAAGAAGAAAGGAGGAGAAGGAAAAGGGAGGGAAAGGAATATTAAATATATATATGTGTTTCTAAAGCATCCCAGGAAGCCCCATAACCTTGGGATTTCATGGTCAGAGATTTTAAGGACTTGGAAATTGGTTTGCTCTAAGACTTGCAAATCAGAAGCAACTTTAGGTTTGGAGCACAGATAATTACGATTTATTGGATGCAAAATTGTCATTCAATTTACCCTAAACAAGACAGTTAACATTCTAAAGACTTAATAGCCAGC
Organism: Antechinus flavipes; assembly: GCF_016432865.1. NCBI lineage: Eukaryota > Metazoa > Chordata > Mammalia > Dasyuromorphia > Dasyuridae > Antechinus > Antechinus flavipes. The sequence continues at coordinate 326,214,740 of NC_067400.1, read as the reverse complement.
AAAGGGGAAGACTGGTCATAGAAAGATGCATATGAGGAATGTGCAAAAAAAAATTTTATACCATCTACTTTTATCTCACTCATCCACTTTGGAATTCAGTGAATGATCTAGTTGGATAATAATTAATAGGTTCTAAATTTTGATAGATAAAATTTAAGATTTGAAAGGGACTTTAAAGGTCTAGTCCAACTCCCTTATTTTACAGGTAAAGAAGAAGTGCTTCAATCAAAACTACAGAACTAATGAGGAAAAAACTAGAACTAGAATTCTGGTCTCCTAATTTCCATTGTATATCCTATCCTATTCTATATTACCCTGTTATGTCATGTCCTATTATATCATCTAATATCTATGATCTTATATTTCTGACTTTTTTAGGTGTAGTCAAATTTTCTAACCTAGGCTCTCAATTTAAAATGTTAGTCTATGTCATCTACTACCACTAAACTCCCCTTTTTCTTGCCCTCCTAGGAAATTCTCTAACATATTTCTAGAATAATCTTCTTAGTTAAAGGAGTTATCTTTCCCCCAAAGAGAGAGTACCTTCATTCTGTACTGTATATAATCTCCTATGATTTCCGTTTTACATGATTTAGATAAATGGACTTTGCAGTCTGGTATATGTATTCATTATGGAATTGATATGATGTGGGAAAGGGGTCAAACCTTGGATATAGAACTTATGGTCCCCTTCCCCACTAAATAACAAAACAATCAAATGTTCAGTAAAACCAGATCCTATCTCCCAGATGAGCACTACTTAAGGAAGCAGACAGATATATTTCCTCCCAAGTACTTTTCTCTGAGGTTAGCAGAATAATGACCTTCAGCCCCAACTTCTCCTGGCAGAAATGAGAGTTTCCCTTGGACAATGGAAGGGGAAGATGTTTCTTTTATCTCTTTTTTGAGCTATACCTCTAAGACAACTCACTCTCCTTATCATTACGCTTATATTTACCCTAAGAGAAAATACTCATCACATAACTACTTATCATAGCCTTGACATCCATGGGCTACCTTAATGACCAGAATGGCCACAATCCCATTACCATTGCTTTTCAGCTAGAATCTTACTATTTCCAGCATCCCTTACTTAAGTGAACTGTCACACAATGGCAACACAATTGATGCTGATGTTGAAAATGGAAACAAATCATGAGTGAGTATAGGAAGAGCATCCACAATAGAAATAACAAAGTCTGAAAAACTATTCCTCCCCAACATCTTCTGTGAGTTTCTACAGCTGGCCACTGTTTGGTGAGCAACGAAGTGTGGCCCAATACATGCTCATCAACCAACAAACATGTAGGCACTGGTAAGGAATATCCAGGCTGGAATGTGTCACCTCTGGGACTTGAAAACCCATTTGTCCAGGATGTGTTTTCATAGGCAGCTAGGTAGCCAGGCCAGAAGCACCAGCTGCTCCCACAGTAAGGAGTGAGGGATCATCTCGCTTCTGCCGAGCTCGGCTCAGGGCCCCCAGCTGAATGGCTCCAGTTGGCTGAGCAGAGTTTGTAATTGTCTTATTACAAAATGTGACCCCATTCTGAAATCTAAACAAAACAAATGCCCAGTTACCAAATTGTGATAAAGCTTTAATGTCAACAGGTTTGGAAAACACCCAAACTTTTTTCCAGATGGCCCCCAGGACTTGTTCCTTACCTATATGATGTCCCCCATCCCTTGCTAGTCAGGTTGAAGAGGCCAAATATTTTGCTTAAAAAAGATACTGGTTGCATCTGGTCCCAACTACAAGTCTACTACAATGGACTGTCACAAAGTATTGAGTCTCACAGAAGCTTTGCCCTGACTTGGGTCTTATCTGTCAGCAATCCATCCCATTTCTTTAGTAGCTGTTGCAAATTCAACAATTCAAAATCTCCAGCCAGCCCTATCACTATGGATGCTCTCCTCTACTCTGTTCTCATGGTCCTTGAAAAGATATATCTCATCCCAAACCAATTTTTCAGGAAAGCAGATACCCTTCCAACCATCTGAGCTTCAAGATAACAAGAAGAATAATGCTCAGTGCTCTTTATCACATTGTACATTGTTGAATTAACTAATTTCAAGCTTGGTCGTCTTCCAGCTACACTAAAGAATGGGCCTTTGGATCAGGTGCACTAAGAGATGACAGGTAAATAAATGTCTTGCTTGTGCCCCATCTTCCCTCTGTAATTATCTCAAGTTAACTAAGAGTTTCCATTAATGTCATCCTCCAAAGACTCATAATGACAGGAAGAAGACTCTAGATTCTTGAAGACTCTGCCAACATTCAACTGAATTTAATAAGCATTTATTATCTATTGTGTTCCAGGCTCTGTGCCAGTCTGGAGATATAAAAACAAAAACCCAAATTATTTCCACCCTCAATGAGCTTATATTCTACTGGGGGAAAATTTATATGGATATAAAAATATAAATATAAAAGACAAAACAAATAGAAAATAATTTAATTGGAAGTCTGGGGAAAACACTAACAATTAGGAAAGACCTCTTTCAGAAGTCACACTTAAACTGAGTCAGGGATTCCAAGAGGCAGAAGTGAGGAGATAGAGCATTCCAGGTATAGGGGAAAAGAGATGGAATATTATTATGGGGAAGATCAAAGAAACCAGTTTGGCTTAAACATAGTGTGTTTAAGGGGGAGTAATATGAAATCAGTTCAGAATGAGAGGTTGATGGCAGATTGTGTTTTATCCTAAAAGTCATAAAGAGTTAATAAAGCTTCCTGAACAAGGGAGTGACAGCATTACTCCTTTTTTTTTCCCCCAGGTGAGAGATGTTGTATTTGTCACTCAAAGACAAGCCTAGTTAAATTGTGAGACGCTCATCCTATAAAGTGGGATGTAGTGTAAAAAGCACTAGCTCTGGAGCTAGAGTCCCTGGGCTCAAATGCTGCCCCTGATGCTCACTACCTGGGAAAATAATGCAAATTCCCTGGATCTCAGGGTCTTTATCTGAAAAATGAGAGGACTGGATTGGAATTTCCCCCCAGGATCCTTAAACCATGAAGAGGTCACAAGCCATATCAGTGGAGGGGTTGTTCACATGGTTCTTTTGAGGATTGAGATAGAGTATGTGCATGAATTTAGGTTTACTTAAACAATTCTCTTTGCATACAAAGAACTATCTTTTCTGCCTTCTCCACTGGAAAGTTGAATGGATGACACATTAGTTGGAAATGCCTTTCAATTTTTAAATATCAAAATAATTAACTCTTCCTTATACTTTCACATGAATAATCTAGTACCCAATAAAAACAATCAGATCAATATAAATAATCATCAACATCCTCATCATTGCCCCCACTTAGAGGATGAAAAAAAAATTTAGGAGCACACATATAAGACAGTGGCAGAGTGAAGATAGAAGCCAGGACTCTTGTCTCTCAGTTCATTGCTTTTCCCATTTTGATGCAATGTTTCTAAACAGAATGATGGCACCTTCTCTGTAATTCAGATTTACAACGTGACATCTACACTAGTACAAAATGCAAAACTATGATCTCCTTTGTTTCTCAGCTCCCTCATTTTTCATCAATGGCATGCTCCTAGTCATCCAGGTTCAAAAGCATTCAAGCATTGTGAAATGGCTAGAGCACTGGACCTGGAGTCAGGAAGTCCTAAATTCAAATTGAGTGTCAGATATTTACTACTTATATAACCCAAGGCAAGTCACTTAACTTCGGCTTGCCTCATTTTCCTTTTCTGTAAAATGATGATAATAATGGGACCCACCTCCCAAAAGTTGTTATAAGAGCAAATGAGATAATACTTGTAAAGTACATTGCAAAACTTAAAATGCCACATAAATCCTAACTGTTGTTTTTATTAAATTACCCTAAAAGAATTAGACCTGTATGTCTGGGCTCAGAAAGGAATATTGACATCATCATCATTTTCCAAATCCCTTATGACTCTACTTATAAACAGCAATATAAGAGGTACCATGCTAGAAATGATAGTTGAAGATGATAGATAGACTTCTATGAATCTATAATCTACAATCAGTCACAAAAAAGAGGAAATGGAGTATTATTTTAGAAAAAGCATTCAAATCAGAGTGAGAAGAAACACATTTGAATGTTGACTGCACATATTACTAATATAATGGACATAAGACTTAACCTTTCTGGCTTTCTGTTTCTTCATCAATGAACTGAGAAGATTTGATTAGGGAACTTTAACCTGGGGATCATGAACTTATTTTTTTAATTAAAAAAATTTTAAGTTTAAATTAACTTTTTAAAAAATTTAATCTTGAACACTATGTATATGGCTTTCCTATATAATTCTATGCATTTTATTTTATGCATTTATTAACTAAATGTTTTATTTATATTGCCATTATTGTCATTATATGGATAAGTTGGACATGACTGAACACCAATTTAACAACACAAAAAATCATAACATTAAGAAGGACTTTATAGACTTTGTCAGATTGCCAAAGAGGTCCATGGCACACAAAAGGTTAAGAACCCTTGAATTAGATAATCTCTTACATCCCTTTGAGCTTTAAAATTTATTCAGGTGATAGATTTAACAAATCTGCAAGTGAAAGATTTCTGAAGGAGGGAGAATGCACGATCTGGTTTTAGTCAATCCAATTAACTACAGATTTACTAAGCACCTGCTATTTTTCTGGGTTTTAGGCTACAAATCTTATATTCTAGGCTACAAAAATCTTATATGCTGCTTTTTAGGGTCACATATCTAGGTAAGTGGCAGAGCCAGGACTAGAATTTAGGACCTCTAGATCTTAATTCAGAGTTCTTGCAATTACACTCTTAGAGATTATTTCTCTCCTAGTGATACAATGGAACTGTCTTTCTGATACATCTTGTTTCCAACAAGGCATGCAACTAGATGTCCTATTATCACATTTTGGAAAATCCCAAAATAAACCCTATTCTTTGGATTATGTACATTCAAGCATCAGAGAACTAAGTCCTTTCTATAAAGTATGAAAGCAAAAAAGACAAATTGCACAGAGTGCAATCCTCAATCTATACTAATGAATTCACATGGCAACATTTATAGTCAGTGCATTTGTCAACTGAGACTATAGTCAATGCCCACTTCCACGGAAGCTCATTGCTTTGGGAAGACAGCAGAGGAATATGGGCCACAAGACCAGCAAAACAGCCCTTCTGATTCAGTAGGAACCACCAATCAGTGACGTGCCCAAGAGATCAACTGGGAAAATCTGCAACGCAGCAAAACAAGGTGGCAGAAGGAGGCAGATATATTAGCAGATGGGCAAAGGGAGATTTAGAAGGGAAGCCAAGACTGAGACTCAGGAACAGGGGTACTGCCAAAACACCCCGTGTGTGAGGACACTGGGAAATCTGTGAGACCTGCCCTGACAGAGGAGACTTGGAGCGCAGAACGTGAGTTGGCGCTGGTCCAAAGACAGATGGATGGAAATGGACACAGCAAGGTCCCCTGTTCACAGCCAGAGGGAAATTTAAAATCAAGGCTACGTTTAGGTCTATGATTACAGGACCAATCCAGGTGGATTCATGCCAAAGTGAAATTGGGGGACATCTCACTGCAATCTTTTTATGTTGCTTTCATCTCTAGATGGTATCTGGAATTATACCAACAAAAAAAATGAAACTAAAGGAGCCATCAAGGTGAAAATAGACCCTACAAAGATATGTTCAAGTTACTCATTTTGAGACCCACTGAGTTGTGCCATATGTCATGAACCTTATAGAATTTAAACAATCAACTCTCTCAATTATTCAGGGATTGCTGAATTAAAGTGTGTATTACCCAGGTCTTTGACGGCTCCTCCTTCTTCCCAGAGTCTACCTTATGTCCATTTCCTTGCTCCTTAAATAAATCAATTAATGAATGAATTGGTCAATCCTTGTTAAATACAACAAAGATAAGATTGCAGAAGTATACAAAAAAAAAAAAAAGACATGGCGCTGCCTACAATGAATTTACAATTTATTTAGAATGACAAGACATATATGTGTGAAAAAACAGGAATGGTAGAATGTTAAATTGTGCAACATAAAGAATAATTGTCAAAAAAGTTAATGAAAGAGGTCAACATGGACTAGACTGCAAACATTCTTATTCCAAGGTCCAGTAATCTTCAAGGGGAGCATGAATAGATTTCAAAAAGTCCACAAATTTGAATGGAGAAAGCAATTATATCTTTATTTCAGTATAATTCATTTTCTTTGCAATTATTTATATTTTTAGTTTATGTTTTTAGCAATATTATTTTTAGAAGAACTCCTCAGAGACAGCTAGATGGCATAGTGGATAGAATGCTGGCCCTGAAATCAGGAGGACCTGAGTTCAGTTCCAGCCTCAGACATTTAATACTTTCTAGCTGTATGACCCTTGACATCTCACTTAACCCCCACTGCCTCAGCAAAAAAGAAGAAGAAGAAGAAGAAGAAGAAGAAGAAGAAGAAGAAGAAGAAGAAGAAGAAGAAGAAGAAGAAGAAGAAGAGAATTAAAAATCTTTTGATGAGAGATGTCAAGAAAAGCTCCAGAAAGGAAATGACAGGAAATTGGAAGTTTGAAAGGTAACCAATATATGGACCAAGAGATAAAAATAGAGAGGGTATTATAATCCAGGCTACTTAGCCTGAATTATGAAAAAAAATGAAAGAAATAGGCATGATGTGTGTGGAAGAATACTCACAGGCACAGAGAATTAATATGAGGAATGATTATATAATGTTGGGTTCAAACTCCAGGGGCTTTCTAGAACCTCTAAGACCAAACCTAAGTTCCTGACTGGGCGTTTAAAGCCCTTCACAGGGGAGTTGTGAACAAATCCAACCATTCTGGAGAGCAATCTGGAATTATGCCCAAAAAGTTATCAAACTGTGCATATCCTTTGATCCAGCAGTGTTTCTATTGGGCTTATATCCCAAAGAGGTGCTAAAGAAGGGAAAGGGACCTGTATGTGCCAAAATGTTTGTAGCGGCCCTGTTTGTAGTGGCTAGAAACTGGAAAATGAATGGATGCCCATCAATTGGAGAATGGCTGGGTAAATTGTGGTATATGAATGTTATGGAATATTATTGTTCTGTAAGGAATGACCAGCAGGATGAATACAGAGAGGCTTGGAGAGACCTACATGGACTGATGCTAAGTGAGATGAGCAGAACCAGGAGATCATTATACACTTCGACAACGATATTGTATGAAGATGTATTCTGATGGAAGTAGATTTCTATGACAAAGAGACCTAACTGAGTTTCAATGGATAAATGATGGACAGAGACAGCTACACCCAGAGAAGGAACACTGGGAAACGAATGTGAACTATTTGCATTTTTTATTTTCTTCCCGAGTTATTTTTACCTTCTGAATCCAATTCTCCCTGTGCAACAGGAGAACTGTTCGGTTCTGCAAATATGTATTATATCTAGGATATACTGCAACATACTTAACATATATAGGACTGCTTGCCACCTTGGGGGGGGGTGGAGGGAGGGAGGGGAAAAAATGAAACATAAGCGAGTGCAAGGGATAATGTTGTAAAAAATTACCCTGGCATGGATTCTGTCAATACAAAGTTATTATTAAATAAAATAAAATTTAAATTTAAAAAAAAAATAAAGACATGGCGCTGCCTACAATGAATTTACAATTTATTTAGAATGGCAAGACATATATGTGTGAAAAAACAGGAATGGTAGTATGTTAAATTGTGCAACATAAAGAATAATTGTCAAAAAAGTTAATGAAAGAGGTCAACATGGACTAGACTGCAAACATTCTTATTCCAAGGTCCAGTAATCTTCAAGGGGAGCATGAATAGATTTCAAAAAGTCCACAAATTTGAATGGAGAAAGCAATTATATCTTTAATTCAGTATAATTCATTTTCTTTACAATTACTTATATTTTTAGTTTATGTTTTTAGCAATATTATTCTTAGAAGAACTCCTCAGAGACAGCTAGATGGCATAGTGGATAGAGTGCTGGCCCTGAAGTCAGGAGGACCTGAGTTCAATTCCAGTCTCAGACATTTAATACTTTCTAGTCGTATGACCCTTGACAACTCACTTAACCCCCACTGCCTCAGCAAAGAAGAAGAAGAAGAAGAGAAGAAGAAGAAGAAGAAGAAGAAGAAGAAGAAGAAGAAGAAGAAGAAGAAGAAGAAGAAGAAGAAGAAGAAGAAGAAGAAGAAGAAGAAGAGAATTAAAAATCTTTAGATGAGACATGTCAAGAAAAGCTCCAGAAAGGAAATGACAGGAAATTGGAAGTTTGAAAGGTAACCAATATATGGACCAAGAGAGAAAAATAGAGAGGGTATTATAATCCAGGCTAAGTACATGAAAAAAAAAAAAAAGAAAGAAATAGGCATGATGTGTGTGGAAGAATACTCACAGGCACAGAGAATTAATATGAGGAATGATTATGTTGGGTTCAAACTCCAGGGGCTTTCTATAACCTCTAAGACCAAACCTAAGTTCCTGACTGGGCGTTTAAAGCCCTTCACAGGGGAGTTGTGAACAAATCCAACCATTCTGGAGAGCAATCTGGAATTATGCCCAAAAAGTTATCAAACTGTGCATATCCTTTGATCCAGCAGTGTTTCTATTGGGCTTATATCCCAAAGAGGTGCTAAAGAAGGGAAAGGGACCTGTATGTGCCAAAATGTTTGTAGCGGCCCTGTTTGTAGTGGCTAGAAACTGGAAAATGAATGGATGCCCATCAATTGGAGAATGGCTGGGTAAATTGTGGTATATGAATGTTATGGAATATTATTGTTCTGTAAGGAATGACCAGCAGGATGAATACAGAGAGGCTTGGAGAGACCTACATGGACTGATGCTAAGTGAGATGAGCAGAACCAGGAGATCATTATACACTTCGACAACGATATTGTATGAAGATGTATTCTGATGGAAGTAGATTTCTATGACAAAGAGACCTAACTGAGTTTCAATGGATAAATGATGGACAGAGACAGCTACACCCAGAGAAGGAACACTGGGAAACGAATGTGAACTATTTGCATTTTTTATTTTCTTCCCGAGTTATTTTTACCTTCTGAATCCAATTCTCCCTGTGCAACAGGAGAACTGTTCGGTTCTGCAAATATGTATTATATCTAGGATATACTGCAACATACTTAACATATATAGGACTGCTTGCCACCTTGGGGGGGGGGTGGAGGGAGGGAGGGGAAAAAATGAAACATAAGCGAGTGCAAGGGATAATGTTGTAAAAAATTACCCTGGCATGGATTCTGTCAATACAAAGTTATTATTAAATAAAATAAAATTTAAATTTAAAAAAAAAATAAAGCCCTTCACAGGTTTACACTTTACTATCTTTCTACACACTCAGTTCAATGACAATGTCCTTGCTGTTTCTCCCAGTGATAACCCATTTCCAGATTTAATGCACTAAAAAAAAAAAGAACTGGTTCTTCTCCTTTTATTCAGGCTGCAAGTAAAGGCACCACTCATAGATCATAGTACAGGAACTTTGACCTGCTCCATTTTGAATCTGGGTTGATTTGTTCCTCATTAGCCTGTTGGCCCCTCCCTTGCACTCACCATATTGATGACATTTTCTACAGGTCCTCTATCTGCATAGCTAGCCCACTATAGCTCAGAACTCTCTATCTCAAGGATGTCTGCCTGCCTCAGTCCTCCAAGTAGCTGGGACTACTGCGGTTCACGCCATAATCAGCTGATTTGTCACATTTTCACAGGCTGTCATCTATGTTGAAAATGTTCTCCCTTTTCATTCTCTGTCTTTCTTTCATATCTCAGTTAAAATCCCGCCCTCAAAAAGAGGCTTTTCCTGCTTCCCCTCAATATTAGTGCCTTCCCTCTGAGATTACTTAGAGTATGAATATACACATGTGTATACATAGATACACTACTGAATATATTATATATTGTATGTATATCATATATATACAAATGTACTACAAACTTAGATTTATACAATTAACATATAAGTATATGTTATAACACTTATACCATATATATATATATACAATTAACATATAAGTATATGTTATAATACTTATACCATATATATGTATATACAATTAACATATAAGTATATGTTATAATACGTATACCATATATATGTATATACAATTAACATATAAGTATATGTTATAACACTTATACCATATATATGTATATACAATTAACATATAAGTATATGTTATAACACTTATACCATATATATATATATATATACATATATATATATAGCATGCAAAGGGTATGATACATAGTTTTTAATAAATGCAAGTTTATTGTCTACAAATGGTACCAAAGAGCCTTAAATGTTAGACTGAGGAATACATACTTGATATAGACTGGTACGTACAGTGGACCATTTCATGTGATGATCAGAAAAGCTGCATGATGAAAGCCATACTTTAGAATCATTCCTCCCTAATCACTGTCACCAGATGAAAGAAGGGAGAGCCGAGAGTCAGGAAAATTATAAGGAGACAACTAAAACAATTAAAGCATAAAATGACAAAACTCTATCCTAATAATGAGATCAGAGTTTCGGGTTTATTTAGTTCAATCTCCTCACTAGACACATAAGGGAACTGAAGTAGAGAAAGGTTGAGTGAAACCTTAGTTCTTTCAGTGGTAGAATTGGGATAAACTTAGGTTCTCTCATTCTAAAGTCAATATTCTGTCCACTATAGTCAATAAAAATTATTAAGAACTTACTATGTACCCACCACTGTACTAAGCACTAAATACAAAGACAAGAGACAGATCTTGCTCTCAAGGAGTTCACGATCTAGCAAGGGAGACAATATGTAAACAATTCTGTACAAAAAAGCTATATGCTATAATCAACAAGGGAAGCCACTCTAATTAAGAAAAATCCTCTGAAATTTTAGGTGAGATTTGAGAGAAACATAAGAAAGAGCAAAGAGGAGGACTTCAAAAGAAGAATAAGAAGAATTAAATGAATGATTGTATGTAAAGAATGGTAACATTATTCACAAATAGGAGGGCACTGGAAAAGATCAATCGAATTGGGAAGTAGAATGAAACTGGAATTAGCACCACTGCTGACATTTGAGGAATACTTGAAGGTTTGCAAAACACTTTCCTCAGAACAACCCTATCACATAGCTAAGACAAATATTATAATTATACATAATCAAGATGAAGAACTGAGACTATAAAGTTGCGTGAATTTATCTGTGATCATTTAGGTAGTAAGTGTCTGAAGCACTATTGGGCCTAAGTTTCCCAACTTCAAGTCCAGCATGCAATTCAATTCAATTTCATTTAATTCAACAAAAATGTAAAAAAAAAACATTTACTAATGTAAGATAAGAACTAGACATTAAGAATACAAACAAAAATGAATCAGTCCTTCAAAAAGATAGTATTTAACATTATCTATTTCTTCCCAGGAGTTCTTTTTACATACCATCACTTAAGGATACAAAGTAGGTTAATTTTTCCATTTGAAGATTCAGGTCTTGGATCTTACTTTCTCTTTTGCTCTAATAGGATCCTTGTCTCCAAAACTAATTACTCCAGTCCACTATACACATAACTATTTCAACAGTACAAGTAGCTTTCACAAGAGAATAAAGATATTTCAGAACACAAACCATATATAATTGAATTATATCCCTTCTGACTACTTCCCCAAACTGTTCCCCTTTTAGCTCATAGTCTCTTTGTAATGGCTTATAGATAGAATTCTTCTAATCTGCACTCTCCAGCTGTTGGAGAAATCATGTAGTATGTTGCATACTATCAGAATAATGTAAATTTCCAATCTCTACAAGAAAATCCATACAACCTTACCTTACAGAAAAAAGTTATTAAAATCCCACACATAGATTTTAACATGGAAACTTCAGGATTCCCTGACTATATTATATTCATAGTCACTTTCAAAGAATTGATATTTTCCCACAAGTTGAGTTCAAGATAGACCTGTTGAAACAAGGTAATGGTAGAACTTCCAAATGATACTACATCATATAAGTTAGTTTTAACCTAACTGTAAGACTACATTAAAATTTAGAGAAAATTCTTCCTTAAAGGATTTACCAATCTTATAATCCTTATTTCAGCACTTCATTTTTTCAGTATGAGAAATCTTTCAGAAGACATTAACTAGTTATAGTTGTAATTACTGCCAAACTAGCCCTTAACTCATAAGGCTAACTTTTAGATAGGTCTAGCAAAGGAGTTTAGCATCTTTCATAGGAATCTGTTTATTTTTGTTCAATTAATAAAGAACAAGAGTTAAAGAAATACAGATACCTACGTACAATTCAGTATCTTTTCATGGTAAATTCTAATTGATATTTATCAATAAGGTCTTACCTGTGAGTCAGAACTGAGTTCTAGTCCTAGCTTTTGTGCTTTCTAGTTCTGTAGTTTTGAATAAGTAACCTAATCGTTCTTTCTTTGGTTTCATATTTCTTAGATGGGAATAATAATGCGTACCTTGGGAAACTCAAAGGTTGCTGAGATCAAATGAGAACAAATGAGAACATGTACGTGAAAGCACTTTGAGATTTGTATTATTATAACAAAAATACTAATGTATTATTATTGCTGTGGAAAAAAAGCTGTCATTTCATTACTTTAGTAGGATGAATTCAACTATCCCAAAGGTTTTCTGTTGTTTTTTGAGCTCTCAAAAAGTTGCCCCTGCAAATTAAGCATGACATCACCAGGTGGCAATAGAGTGCCATGACCATTTTTTTTTTTTTTTTTTTTTTTGATTACTGTTCAATCATTTTTCAGTCCTGGCTGACTCTTCAGACCCCATTTGGGATTTTCTTGGCAGAGACATTAGAGTGTTTGTCAATTTCTTCTTCAGATCATTTTTCAGATGTGGAAACTGAGGCAAATAGTGACTAGCCAAGGGTCACACAGGTAGTAAGTATCTAAGACCCGATTTGGATTCAGATGAGTCTTCTTGACTCCAAGCTCTATCTACTACACTAAAACCTGAGATATAGGCCTGTGTTTTATTCCAGATTAAGCTACTTGTCTAAATCAAACTAATAAACATGTATCTAACACCTATTATATACCAGGGACTGTACTAAGTCCTGGGAATACAAAGGAAAGTAGACCCACAGCAACAATGACCACAAATGGTCTGTAGTGTGCTCAAAATCTTTGGCAAATGAAATATTTGTAAATCAACCAACACCACTATAACAAAAACCATTTAGTGCAGAGTGCCTGGCATATAGTGGGTGCTAATGTTTATTCCCTTCCCTTCCCTTAAACAGGCCCAAGAGAGAAATCCAGTACTATATGTATTGGTCATCTGAGCTCTCTTCTTGCATACCATCACTTAAGGATACAAAGTAGGTTAATTTTTCCATTTGAAGATTCAGGTCTTGGATCTTACTTTCTCTTTTGCTCTAATAGGATCCTTGTCTCCAAAACTAATTACTCCAGTCCACTATACACATAACTATTTCAACAGTACAAGTAGCTTTCACAAGAGAATAAAGATATTTCAGAACACAAACCATATATAATTGAATTATATCCCTTCTGACTACTTCCCCAAACTGTTCCCCTTTTAGCTCATAGTCTCTTTGTAATGGCTTATAGATAGAATTCTTCTAATCTGCACTCTCCAGCTGTTGGAGAAATCATGTAGTATGTTGCATACTATCAGAATAATGTAAATTTCCAATCTCTACAAGAAAATCCATACAACCTTACCTTACAGAAAAAAGTTATTAAAATCCCACACATAGATTTTAACATGGAAACTTCAGGATTCCCTGACTATATTATATTCATAGTCACTTTCAAAGAATTGATATTTTCCCACAAGTTGAGTTCAAGATAGACCTGTTGAAACAAGGTAATGGTAGAACTTCCAAATGATACTACATCATATAAGTTAGTTTTAACCTAACTGTAAGACTACATTAAAACTTAGAGAAAATTCTTCCTTAAAGGATTTACCAACATCACCAACAAAACCCAACAGCAAGAGATACAAAGAGAAATTCCATTCAGAATAACTGTTGATACCATAAAATATTTGGGAATCTATCTACCAAAGGAAAGTCAGGAATTATATGAGCAAAATTATAAAAAAGTCTCCACACAAATAAAGTCAGACTTAAATAATTGGAAAAATATTAAGTGCTCTTGGATCGGCCGAGCGAACATAATAAAGATGACAATACTCCCTAAACTAATCTATTTATTTAGTGCTATACCAATCAGACTTCCAAGAAAATATTTTATTGATCTAGAAAAAATAACAACAAAATTCATATGGAACAATAAAAAGTCGAGAATCTCAAGGGAATTAATGAAAAAAAAATCAAATGAAGGTGGCCTAGCTGTACCTGATCTAAAATTATATTATAAAGCAGCAGTCACCAAAACCATTTGGTATTGGCGAAGAAATAGATTAGTGGATCAGTGGAAAAGGCTAGGCTCACAAGACAGAATAGTCAACTATAGCAATCTAGTGTTTGACAAACCCAAAGCCCCTAACTTCTGGGAAAAGAATTCAATATTTGATAAAAACTGCTGGGATAATTGGAAATTAGTATGGCAGAAATTAGGCATGGACCCACACTTAACACCATATACCAAGATAAGATCAAAATGGGTCTATGACCTAGGCATAAAGAACGAGACTATAAATAAATTAGAGGAACATAGAATAGTTTATCTCTCAGACTTGTGGAGGAGAAAGAAATTTGTGACCAAAGATGAACTAGAGACCATTACTGATCACAGAATAGAAAATTTCGATTACATCAAATTAAAAAGCCTTTGTACAAATAAAACTAATGCAAACAAGATTAGAAGGGAAGCAACAAACTGGGAAAACATTTTCACAGTTAAAGGTTCTGATAAAGGCCTCATTTCCAAAATATATAGAGAACTGACTCAAATTTATAAGAAATCAAGCCATTCTCCAATTGATAAATGGTCAAAGGATATGAACAGACAATTTTCAGAGGATGAGATTGAAACTATTACCACTCATATGAAAGAGTGTTCCAAATCATTATTGATCAGAGAAATGCAAATTAAGACAACTCTGAGATACCACTACACACCTGTCAGATTGGCTAAGATGACAGGAAAAAATAATGATGAATGTTGGAGGGGATGCGGGAAAACTGGGACACTAATGCATTGTTGGTGGAGTTGTGAACGAATCCAACCATTCTGGAGAGCAATCTGGAATTATGCCCAAAAAATTATCAAAATGTGCATATCCTTTGATCCAGCAGTGTTTCTATTGCGCTTATATCTCAAAGAAATACTAAAGAAGGGAAAGGGACCTGTATGTGCCAAAATGTTTGTAGCGGCCCTGTTTGTAGTGGCTAGAAACTGGAAAATGAATGGATGCCCATCAATTGGAGAATGGCTGGGTAAATTGTGGTATATGAATGTTATGGAATATTATTGTTCTGTAAGAAATGACCAGCAGGATGAATACAGAGAGGACTGGCGAGACTTACATGAACTGATGTTAAGTGAAATGAGCAGAACCAGGAGATCATTATACACTTCGACAACGATATTGTATGAGGACATATTTTGATGGAAGTGGATTTCTTTGACAAAGAGACCTGAGTTTCAATTGATAAATGACGGACAAAAGCAGCTACACCCAAAGAAAGAACACTGGGAAATGAATGTGAACTATCTGCATTTTTGTTTCTCTTCCCGGATTATTTATACCTTCTGAATCCAATTCTCCCTACGCAACAAGAGAACTGTTCGGTTCTGCAAACATATATTGTATCTAGGATATACTGCAACATATCCAACATATAAAGGACTGCTTGCCATCTAGGGGAGGGGGTGGAGGGAGGGAGGGGAAAAAAAATCGGAACAGAAATGAGTGTCAATATAATGTAATTATTAAATAAAAAAATTTAAAAAAATATATAAAAAAAAAAATAAAAAAAAATCATTGTAAAAAAAAAAAAAAAAAGGATTTACCAATCTTATAATCCTTATTTCAGCACTTCATTTTTTCAGTATGAGAAATCTTTCAGAAGACATTAACTAGTTATAGTTGTAATTACTGCCAAACTAGCCCTTGACTCATAAGGCTAACTTTTAGATAGGTCTAGCAAAGGAGTTTAGCATCTTTCATAGGAATCTGTTTATTTTTGTTCAATTAATAAAGAACAAGAGTTAAAGAAATACAGATACCTACGTACAATTCAGTATCTTTTCATGGTAAATTCTAATTGATATTTATCAAAAAGGTCTTACCTGTGAGTCAGAACTGAGTTCTAGTACTAGCTTTTGTGCTTTCTAGTTCTGTAGTTTTGAATAAGTAACCTAATCGTTCTTTCTTTGGTTTCATATTTCTTAGATGGGAATAATAATGCGTACCTTGGGAAACTCAAAGGTTGCTGAGATCAAATGAGAACAAATGAGAACATGTACGTGAAAGCACTTTGAGATTTGTATTATTATAACAAAAATACTAATGTATTATTATTGCTGTGGAAAAAAAGCTGTCATTTCATTACTTTAGTCGGATGAATTCAACTATCCCAAAGGTTTTCTGTTGTTTTTTGAGCTCTCAAAAAGTTGCCCCTGCAAATTAAGCATGACATCACCAGGTGGCAATAGAGTGCCATGACCATTTTTTTTTTTTTTTTTTTTTTGATTACTGTTCAATCATTTTTCAGTCCTGGCTGACTCTTCAGACCCCATTTGGGATTTTCTTGGCAGAGACATTAGAGTGTTTGTCAATTTCTTCTTCAGATCATTTTTCAGATGTGGAAACTGAGGCAAATAGTGACTAGCCAAGGGTCACACAGGTAGTAAGTATCTAAGACCCGATTTGGATTCAGATGAGTCTTCTTGACTCCAAGCTCTATCTACTACACTAAAACCTGAGATATAGGCCTGTGTTTTATTCCAGATTAAGCTACTTGTCTAAATCAAACTAATAAACATGTATCTAACACCTATTATATACCAGGGACTGTACTAAGTCCTGGGAATACAAAGGAAAGTAGACCCACAGCAAAAATGACCACAAATGGTCTGTAGTGTGCTCAAAATCTTTGGCAAATGAAATATTTGTAAATCAACCAACACCACTATAACAAAAACCATTTAGTGCAGAGTGCCTGGCATATAGTGGGTGCTAATGTTTATTCCCTTCCCTTCCCTTAAACAGGCCCAAGAGAGAAATCCAGTACTATATGTATTGGTCATCTGAGCTCTCTTCTTGCTCTCAAGAAGATCACAATCTAAGTTTGTTTTGTTTTGTTTTGTTTTTGTCAACAGCAGATCTCAGCTAAACAAATAGCACAGTTGAAGGTGGCAATCTAGAGCTTACGCCTAAAACAATATCACAGATGAAAAACATGTCTTCCTTCTTTATCATTTAGCTGTTTTCATTTTTTTTCTTGTTTTATCTTTATCCTCACACTTGATTCCTTTCACCACTTGTTTAACTTTATTCTCAGAAGCCCCTCCTAGTGGTAAATTCTTAACTTTTCTGTTGTGAGCATATTCAATGTCAATATCCCTCTAGCTTTTCCCTCAGCTGCCAACATGATTAAATCAAATAAATTCTAACAGTGACTTCTAGCTCCTTTGAATTGGAGAATTGTGTGAATTTTTATCTTTCTTTTCTATTTATCTATATCTTTCTATCCATATATTGTGTGTATATATGCATATGTGTATGTATGTATGCATACATGTGTATGTATTATGTCTATACATGTGTGTATAACTATATTCATATGTAATATAAATAAATCACATTTCCATAACATTCTGTAATTTAGTGATTGTCACATTATTGAAAAATACTTTGTAATTTAAGGATTAGAAGACTTTCCTCACAACAACCTATAAATCTAAGGATTATCATTTCCATTTTTCAGATCAAGAAATTAAGTTTTAGATTATTGAATTCATCTGTCCACGACAACACAATTTATGTCAGAGCTAGATTTTGAAATCAGTCTCTTGATTCCAAGTCCAGCAAAGAAAATGAAAAGTTGTGGTATCACTCTATCTCGTCTCCAGCTCTCTGCACTCAGGTATCTTCTCTTAGTATGCAAGCATCTAATGATAAGGATTGTTTCATTATTTGTGTTTAGAAACCTAGTTATTAGCACAGTGATTGACATATAGCAAGCAATTAATAAGTGCTTGTTGATTACCTTTGGTGAATAAAGATTACAATTTCCACTTAGGAAGCAAAGACCCTATTATTGAAGTATATGCAATTATATACTTAAACATCTTGTCTTTATACGCTTATTTATTTCTCTCCCTACAACTACCATCTGTCTCTTAATTATGAAGTTATTGGTCTGATTTATATCCACTGCTGAGACTACTTATTAACTCTGGTTAGTCATTTCCCTTAGCAACCACTTCCAGTTAGTGGTTTCTTTACAAACTGCCTTGGAGACTTTAAAGGGAACACCATACATGGTGGATATAAGGAGCCTATTGCAGAATTTATTGAAACCAATGTAAAAGACATTATTAAAAATATGTATGATTGGAAAGTAATAATAATGAGGATGATAACAGCTAGCATTTATATAGTGCCTACGATGTACCAAGTTCTGCGCTGTTTTACAAATATTACCTCTTTTGATCCTCAACAATGTGAAGAGGTGGATTCTATTATCAATCCTCATTTTACAGCTGGGAAAACTGAGGCAGACATATTAAATAATTTACTGATGATCACACAGTTAGCAAGTGTTGGAGGCTTATCTGAAACAGTGTTTTCCTAATTCAAGGCTCAATGCTTTCCACTTTGCCACTCAGCTAAAAAAGGAGAAGGGCAAATCATAAAGCAAAAATAAAGGGGAAAATAGGTTGACACTCATAGCCCAAAACATTATAGTGATTAGAGGAAGTCTTCCAGTGTGTTAAAATGATTCGTGTTGGAAAATGTATGGAAAAATAAGCAGCAATACAAGGAGTACCCACATCGATGAGAACACAGATCCATCAACATATCAAAGTACATCCCTTAAACAGAACATTTTGAATAGAAAATTAACAGCAAATTAAATCGGTTTCATTATAATCACTCATGCACAAAATAAGTGTGGGAGTTAAGCAGAAGAAATAAGAAAAAATGAAACAATCTATCATTAAAGTCAGGGGGCAAATTCATCCCTGGAAAGGAAATTATCTCACAGGGGAAGAAATCTCCATATATTATTGACTCCTAATTGGTCAGGAGCTCTGCATTCTCACTTGGGGCCAGCATCTTTTTCAGAATTGTTCATCCTCAAAGCTATGACATTGCTTCAGGCTTCTCTCAAGTTTCCAGACATTTTAATTACAGAATTTGAGAGACAGGTGGAAAAAAAGGCAGGCACACCCTTTTCCAGTTGGATACATGTAGCTTTTTCTCTCCATTTCCAGAGAAGACCGGCTCCCGAAAGGGCTGCTTGCAGTATCTATAGGCTCTCAATCAAAAATATTACAGCAACAACTAATTATGGTCCCATCATTCCCTTGGCTCCTTTCCTTTAGTGGCACGTTTGGCTGCTCTAGAATTACAGCAGAACTGCTCAGCAAGAGTGTAACAAGCAATCCCCATCAATCTCCTGTGGATTCATTAGGATGGAGGATTAGTGGCTGCAGAATAATAAACTAAGTTCAAAACACAGAACAATTCTTAAACAACAGGACAAATCTTTCCTTTTACAAAACCAGCAACTGCTCCATTTATCATGAAATCCTGTCCTGGGATGGCAGGGAGGGTGGGAGTGGGCAAGGAATGTGACTCAGAAGCTATCCCCACTAACCATGGTTGTCACAAGTTTGAAGAATCTTGGTTGCGTTAGATAGAGGATTCTGGAGGGGAAATGTGGGCAGCAAGAAATGAGATGTTACAGCTCTAGAACCTCCTAACTCAACTACTAAAAGGGACATTCGAGAAAAAATCATGTCCCAAGAATGTTGAATTGTTATTAGTGATAATCTTATTATTTTTATGTTATTGCTATTAATTATTTTTATTTGAATAATTATATATTTTTGAGTCCTCTTTTTCCAGTTTGGCTACTTATGGGCCTAATTCTACTGATAATTAGCATAGGATATTTTTTCCATATTGATGGCAGACTAGCAAGAAAATTCTAAGAGCTTTAACTCTACTGAAGCATGGAACGCCTGAACTTGAGTGATCCACTAACCTCAGATAACTCAACTTCAGGGACACATACCACAATGCCCATCGATGAAATTATTCATAATAATAGCATTTTTACAAAGGCAGTGTGGTGTAAGCTGGCTTTGGAGTCAGGAGGACCTAGATTCAGGCTGTATCTTTCACACACGTAAATTATTAGACTCAGGGTAAGCTACTTGCCCTCTCAGTGTTCAGACAATTTTCAATTGCCATAAATTGCAGAAGGGATGTCAGTTAAATCCATATAGGGCTTCAAAGCAGTAGACAATCAACATTGGTAGAAGGAGTCCTCTGACTTGAGAGTTCCCAATGTTAATAAAATTAGTTATGATTTTTAAAATTTAATAGCATGTTAATATATGCAAAGTTCCTTATTCATCTTTTTTATTTTACTGTTATGGAAATTCTTACCTTATTTCATAAATTCAAAATTAAATGTGAAAATATATTTACAAAGCTCTTTCCATTCACAATTTCATTGAATTTCTTTCTTTACAAACTATGCTCCCAAACTACCTAAGGTGACCAAAGAAGGTTTCAGACCAGTAGAATTACAGACAATTTTACAGTTTCTTTCCCAGAGATGGTTCAACTAAATTTATGGCTTCTCCATCAAGTTACATGTACCGACAAAGAGATTCATACTCACACACTCTCAAAAGCTCATAAACATGCACCAATACTATCACACATCTTTGGAGCTGGACTCAGAACATCACATCAAAGTAAGGAGACAGACTCAGAGTGAAAGTGAACAAGCCCAGAAAAAAATTCTTAAGAGTTGAGTGAATTTTAAAAATCATGTTCTGCACCCTAACATTCTATAGCTTATAATCAAAATGGGTTCATGATTTAGACATAAAGGGTGATACTATAAGCAAATTAGGAAAACAAGGAGAAGGAAGGAATTTATGTGCAAAGAAGAATTAGAGGATATTATGAAATGCAGAATGGATAATTTTGGTTATATTAAATTAAAAGATTTTCATACAAACAAAATCAATGCAACCAAGATTAGCAGGGAAACATAAAACTGGAGAAACTTTTTTTTTACATCCAAGGGCCATGACAAAGGCTTCATTTCTAAAACATATAGAAATTGACTCAAATTTATAAGACTATAAGCCATTCTCCAATTGATAAATGGTCAAAGGATATAAACAGGCCATTTTTAGACAAAGAAATTAAAACCTTTTCTAGTCATATAAAAAATGCTCTAAATCACTATTGATTAGAGAAAATGCAAATTAAGACAACTGTGAGGTACTACCACGCACCTCTCAGATTGGCTAAGATGACAGGAAAATATAATGATAAATGTCGAAGGGGATGTGGGAAAACTGGAACACATATATTGTTGGTAGAATTGTGAACTGATCCAACCATTCTGGAGAACAATTTGAAACTATTCCCAAAGGACTATCAAACTGTGCATACCCTTTGACCCAGCAGTGTCTATACTGGGCCTATAGCCCAAGAGATCATAAAGAAGGGAAAAGGACCCACATGTGCAAAAATGTTTGTAGCAGCCCTTTTTGTAGTAGCAAGGAACTGGAAACTGAGTGGATGCCCATCAGTTGGAGAATGCCTGAGTAAGTTATGGCACATGAATGTTATGGAATATTATTGTTCTATAAGAAATGATCAGCAGGATTATTTTAGAGAAGCCTGGAGAGACATGAACTGATACCAAGAGAACATTGTATTCAGGAACAAAACAATTTGATGATCAACTCTGATGGACGTGGCTCTTTTCAACAATGAGATGACCCAGGCCATTTCCAATAGACTTGTGATGAAGCCATCTGTATCCAGAAGGAAGATTACGGAAATTGAATGTTTTTTTCACAACATAGTATTTTCACTTTGTTGTTTTTTGCTTGCTTTTTTCTTTCTCCTTTCTTTTTACTTTTTGACTTGATTTTTCTTGTGCAACATGATAAATGTGGAAATATGTACAGAAGAACTGCATTTGTTTAACACATATTGGACTACTTACTGTCTAGGAGAGGGGGTGGAAGAAAGGAGGGAGAAAAACCTGAAACACAAGGTTTTACAGGGGTGAATGTTGAAAACTATTTTGCATGTATTTTAAAAATAAAAAGCTATTATTAAAAAAATTAAAATAGGGGCTGCTAGGTGGCACAGTGGATTAAGTACCAACCCTGAAGTCAGGAGGACCTGAGTTCAAATCTGGTCTCAGACACCTAACATTACCTAGCTGTGTGACCCTGGGCAAACCACTTAATCCCAATTGCCTCAACAAAACAATAATAATAATAATAAAATTAAAAATATTAAAATAAAAATAAAACTATCTTTAAGAAAAAAAATAAAATCATATTCTGGCCTGATTCAAGGTTCTCCACTCACCAAAACCCGGATCTCACTGCCAGTGCTTAACTATCAGTGTGGTCATGGACAACTCATTTCAACTTTGTAAGCCTCAATACTTCTTTCTATAAAACTGGGCTAATAATATCTATAAATTCTCATCTCACAGAATTGTTGTGAGCATTGAACAAGATAATGTATGGAAAGTTCTTTACAAAATGTAATGTTCAATATAAATGTCAACTATCATCATTACTAACATTTTTATTATCCCTATCAATATATCTTCTGTAGCACTGAAATATTAATTTTCACTAAAGTCCCAACCTAATGTAAACTCTGCCCAGAAACTTTACTGGAGTCACAGAACTATCAAAGTAACCTTAGGAATCATCTTGTCCAATTCCATATGATACAGTTTAGGAATAGCTGCCAAGAGACATAAGGAGACTTTCCTGAAGTCACATAGTAAATTAATAACAGGGCTGGAAGTAAAGATTAAGCAATAAAACTTTAGTTCTGATGCTCTGCCCACTATATCCTTGGTTTTCCTATCGTATGAAATTCTTTCATTCAAACAAGTATTTATTAACACTTACATTGAGCAAAATAGTGTTTCATATCCTGAATGTTATTTCTCCGTACTAGTTCTGTCAGCCAAATAATTAAGATGCCATCTAGACAATTACCAATGATGTGAAGCTGAGCAAGATACTTAGCTTCACTGAACCTCATATTCCTGGTTGGTAAAATGAGGGGATTAGAATTAATGACCTCTGAGGATCCTTTCAGCCTGTGATTGCTAAGATCTGATTTTCTAAGTGTTTAAATGCTTTGTATGAAATTTTATGCTTCACAAATTGGAGGTTTAGTGGATAAAGTTTTGGGCCTGGAGTCAGGAAGATGTGAATTCAAATTCTGACTCATACCTGTTTGACCCTGGGCCAATGACTCAACATTTTTGTGATGTACTTGCTCATAGATAAGAAAGAGAATCATCCTCAATTACCTCCAAGATCCCTCCAGGCTCTAAATTCAAGTTTCAATTAGTCTTTTATGTATCACATTGATGAATCAAAAAATGTATTACAACTATTCCTTCCACATTGTGTCTTTCCTCATCACAGTCTTAATATATCTTGGATCAGCATAAGAAA
The DNA here is from genome assembly GCF_016432865.1 of Antechinus flavipes. Classification (NCBI taxonomy): domain Eukaryota; kingdom Metazoa; phylum Chordata; class Mammalia; order Dasyuromorphia; family Dasyuridae; genus Antechinus; species Antechinus flavipes. Next base: position 326,191,079 of record NC_067400.1, on the reverse strand, counting down.
TTAAATAGAATTTGGGGGAGGGGAGTTTTGCAGAAGCTATAGATAACACGTGAAGGCTAGCAAAGGACATAGAAAAAATTAGAAAATCATAAATACATAAAATATGTATAGTACTGTATGATATTAACCCAAATTTTACAATAAGGTACTATAAATACTCCACAAAAGGAAAAAAAAAAAATCCAATCTCTTTCTCTGATATGAACGGAGAGCCTAAAGTTTTGATTTGTATTTTCCAGATCTCAAGGGTTCCATACGCTAACCACCACTATGTGTAAGGAATAAGCATATCCTTTGTATACCCTACATTGTCTAGCAAGCTCTCCCACAGAGGAAATAATCAATAAAAGTTTGCTGATTCGTATAAAAAGAAATGAGTGAATAAGTAAAAGAATGGATGAATGAATGAATCTTTACATCAGTTTTTCTAGACATTTTTTTTTAATTTCCTAACACCTTGTCAGGAGCTACATCAATGTCTTTCTGATAAGGCAAACCTATCCTGCCAATAATTTTTTCATTCTGCTGAAGACTAGATGGAGCATCTAACTTTAGAAGCTACAACTCTGGCTAAGTTTTAGAGAACACATTGTACTTTCAGGGAGCATCCCTGGGGCTTCCTGGGCATCAGGTTGGCTAAATGTAAACAGTGCTGTTATTTAGATTCATATTTCTGCTTCTTATATGATAGTTTCTTTGTATTAAAAATATAAAAACACATAATTTTGTTGTGTAATTGAATGCTGCTTGACTTTAAAAGTACAGATATCAAATGAATTGAATTAAGTGTAATATCTTGAAAACAGTGACTGAAAAAAGGAGATGCATATTCTGAAAAGACCTGAAGGCTATTTAAAAAAAAGAAGAAGAAGAAGAAGAAGAAGAAGAAGAAGAAGAAGAAGAAGAAGAAGAAGAAGAAGAAGAAGAAGAAGAAGAAGAAGAAGAAGAAGAAGAAGGCAAAGAGGAGGGAAGAATTTCATTTTTTGAAATAACAGTTATTTTATCAACAAGCAAACAGATACCACACACATACCACTCTCACTCAGACATATGGGTGCCTACAAAACACAAAATATGCTCCAAAATTGAGAGCTAAATTAAAGTTCCATGTTACCTGCTGGAAGACTGTGTTGTTGTTGGGGTTTTTCCCCTATATACACTTCCAGAGGTGTTCAGGAGCTCAAGAGCATCTCTGACCTGGTTTCAATCGAAAACAGAAAGGAAGTGAAAACAGTTTTATAACCTAGTCATATATTTTACCACCAGGCCAAGAGACTGAAGGGAAATCATAGGAACTCACTCCAGCCTATAGTGGTAGGCAGAGAGTTTAACGCAGAAAGAAAGGAATGAGAATGGGAGAGTAGATGTTTACTTTTGCCCCAGTAATATCCCTCATATCCCATCAATTGCCAAGTATTGTAGATCCTTCACAACATTTCTCTCATCAATAATCTTCTCTCTTCTTCTCAATTTAGACACTACACTTCACCTGGACTGTTGCAATAGCCTCCTAATCAATCTCCTTGCCCTCAGCTCCAAACTATCCTTCATACAGTTCTTAAATTGATATTCTTAAAGGACAGGTCTGATTATGTCATTTCCCTGCTCAAAAAGCTGCAGTGGCTTCCTCTGGCTTCCAGGATAAACTGTAAACACCTCAGCCTGACATTGGTGTTGTAGTAGATAGACAGCTGGAAATGAAATCAAGATGTTTTTGCCTTATGTTTTTTATCTATGAGATGGAGATAATAATAAAAACTATTTCTCAGGGTTGTTATAAGAAAAAATGACATGTTCGTAAATTCCTCAAAAACTTTAAACTGCCATATGAATGCTTTTTGTTCAATCATCTCAATACTATCCAACTCTTTGTGACCCCATTTGAGGTTTTCTTGGTAGAGATACCAGAGTGGCTTGCCATTTCCTTCTCCAACTCATTTTACAGAGGAGGAAATTGAGGTAAATAGTGTGAAATAACTTACTCAGGACAGATTTGAATTCACAAAGGTGAGTTCCTGATTCCACGCTCAGCACTTTGTGCACTACGGTTATCAACTAGTTTCCCATATATAAATGCTAGATATTGTTATTAATTCTACTAGTCCTCTTCATATTCTGACTCATTTCCAAATTTATCACATAGTTTTTCATCACACACTATAGCTCAGCTAAACTTTTCTAATTACTCTTTGTGCAAAAGCACAGACACACTTTGTATATATTGTGCATTTACTTAACTAGGTATAGTTTACTTTGGAGAAAGAAGATTCCTGCAATGGAATATAACCTCCTAGAGGTAAAGGATGGTTTTGATTTGTCCTTTTGCATCACCATTTTCCAGCACAATTCCTGGCACATAGTTGGCACTGGGATGCTTGTTGAATGAATAATAAGTTCAGCCATCTATTTATGTACAGAATATCAGAATTGGAAGGGATCTTATCTTAGAAGGCATCTTGTTCTTTCCATTGTACAAGTGAGAACCCTGAGGTTCAGGAAGCTGAAATTGTTTTATCCACAGTTATAGCAACTTGATAATACACAACCAGGACATGAACCCAAGATTCCTGCTTCCCAGCTTAAGTTTTGGTTTCCATGACACCTTCAAAGTTAGATCTTTGAGGAAGAAAAATTCAGAGGGAACAGAAATGAGGACAAAATAATGAACCCAAACATAGTAGAAGAATCTATCTTTTTTATCACCAATCTTCCCCTCTCTCCTACAACTCATTTTCGTTTGTTTTTTCTGAGGTTACGGAGGACAAATTGATATACTCCACATACAGTAAAAACCATTTAAGAATTTAGGATACATCATTCCATTAGTTTTGGAGGACTTGCATTTCATTCACCTTCTTACAAATGGATGGAAACATTTTGAGACTAGCTTCCATCATTCCCTCTTCTTCCCAATATGACTCCTTCATAGCATATCCTGGAATACTGGGAGATAAGAGAAGGAGACCTGTGAGGGGAAAAATGTAAAAGGGAAAAAAAGGAATCCAAAGGATATACTTCCTTTATTTCCTACCTAATTCAAATCCTGTTTCAGGGCAAGTAAAAAGTCACCCTGAAACCTTCTGTGTTGTAGGTAAGCATCCCCAAATTGTTCTATCTTTTCTACTAGGACATATTTCTAATTTTAATCATTTTTATTGGCCTAATTTGGATCAACTCAAATTTTTAAAAGAGTATCAAGCTAGCTTGGTGGTAAGAGCACTGGACCTGACATGTTAATATACTTGCTCTCACACTTACTGTGTGATGCTGGCAAGTCACTTACCTGACTGAGTCACTGTTTAGCTCCAAAATCCAAATAAGAATACTTAAATTCAACACAACAATCAATGATCAGGTGCCTGGTCTTTTTAAGGCACTTTGCCAGAACTACTTATTTCACAAACTTGTGAGGAAAGCACTTTGCAAAACCACCTAGCTCTATATAAACTTTAACGATTATCTTTCCATTTTGTTTCATTCTATTGTATTTCGTTTTAAAAAATTCAGAAAATAAAATGCCACAGTTCTCTATCTTTAACGTATCTTTTATGTGATTTAAATATTAATGAATCAATAAAAATGTGGCTTCTTAAAGTGTGGTTTGCTACTCTTCCCTAGGGTTTTTATGTTGAAGTTTCCATTTTCTTACAGTTGAGCATCAAGAAGGTATCCTGCCATCCAATCATAGAGTTCAAGGCTGAGACATACCTTTGAAATCAGCCAATATCACTCCTTTTTCACTTCCCACCATTTATAGATGGGGAAATTGAAATTCAGTGAGGTCAGGTGACTTGCAATTAGTAGCTGGGGTGTACCTAGAACTTAAGCTTTCTGACTCTCATTTCATGAATCAGGATGGGTAGGTTAATTGATTCATTCATTCAGTAAAACAAACAAAGAAATAAATATGGTAGTATAGTAACAAGAGTGTTGGACTTTGAATAAGGAATGTCTGCTTTATTAAATAGGAAAGCTATACCTCAGTTTCTCCATTTATAAAAAGAAGGGATTGGGTTCAGTGGCCTTTAATGTAATCCTTCTAACTCCAAATCTAAAATCTTATATATCATAAATCTGACCTATAGGAAAAGTGTGTTTCTTGTTTGACTTGCAAGGACAACAAATCTCCAGTTAAGTATTTTGCCTTTAGCTTAGACCAAGCTTTGAAAATATCAAATCCCAAATCTTTCTTAAAAAAAAAAAATTCATGGGAATTAAGGGAGGGCATAATTGCAATTACTACTAGGTATTCCTTTCTAACGTCATCATCTGCTGTTTTTTGGTGCAAAGGCATGTACACACACATCAACACAACCTCTTTGTACCCTGAACAAATTCCATCCCAATATCCATCTGGATGCTGATTCTACATTGTGGAAAAATGTTTAATTCACTAAGCAGTCTAGGAGCCAGCAAATAGAAAGTGAGAAGACAAGATAAAGGAGGCTTTGATCTCAGTGGGAGTCAGCTCCTCAGGGGGGATCCTTGGATAAGAAAAAGGAAGTCATAAGAACAGGGTCAGGGGGGAGGGATGGTTTGGGGAAAGGCGAGTGCATTAGGTCCTTTCCAACTCAAATTTCTATTTTGCATTAATTTCTTTTAAATAATACCTTCTATCAGCAAATCTCAGGAGACCAGGGAGAGGAAAAAAAAATTATTAAAGCATGAGATTTGGCTATGCATGAGGGGAATCTTATTTCAATGCAGAAATCCAAGGCTAGGGGCTGTCATTGCTATTCATATACTGAAGATTTACCGAGCTCAAACAGGAAAAAGAGGAAGCCATAACATGACTCTTACAACTACCCAACACCATACAGAATGGGAAAATGAGGAACAGAAAAGAAAATCACCCCTAATACCAAGGGGAATAAAAATCATTATAGGTGGTGCTTTACAGTAGCAAGTAAGCACTTATACATATTTAAACAGGATTTGGGACGCTGGTCTGGAGGAGAGAGAACAGGAAAGGTTTAAGTAAAGCAAGTTTTCAAAATGCTGAATACACACAATGAGTGAGTGTTTAAAGGGACTGCCCTAAAAGGTCTTACTAGGGTAAAGAGATCAGGGTTCTGAGACAGCCTGAACTGCAAAGGGAAGATTCCAATTCTTGTCTCCCTGTCAAAAAATGAGCCTATACAGAACTGCCTACAGAACCGTAGGCCTAAGGAACCGCACTTGGCATCCTCTCTTGATTTTGATCAGTGGTGAAGAGATAAAGGGAGGGAGGTACTGAAGAACATATATTTCAGAGGAAAATACATGATTACCTATGTTCCTGTAGACACTAGAGATTGAGGGGTAGCTTAGAGAGCCTCTGGAGGTACGTGTTCTGAGCTCAGGATTTTGAACCTCTTCCATTTCTGCTTTCTTCATGTTATGAATGGCTATTGATAGAAAACTCATAAAAATTATTTTTCTGAAGTCCATTGCCATATGTGGCATTTATTTGTTGGATGATCCTGGACATGGTAGGTGATAGAGAGAGGGAGAAAGAAAGAGAGAGAGAGAGAGAGAGAGAGAGAGAGAGAGAGAGCAATAGAAACAGAGATAGAGAAAGACAGAGAGAAACAGACTAGAGGAGAGAGAGGAGACAGAGACAGAAGAAAGAGGAAGAGGAGGAGAAAAAGGAGAAAGAGGGAAAAGAGCTTCCAAAACACATATTATCTCATTTGAGCCTCAATACCTCAAAGCCAAGCTGTTATGCAGGTATTATTATCCCCATTTTACAGGTGAAGAAAATGAGACTCAGAAAGGAATAACATGATTATAAAAATAAAAATTATAACTGGAAGAAGAAAGATTAAAGTCAGGTTTTACAGACTCCAAGCCCAGCATATTCACCATGCCAAAGGTTCTTAACTTGTGTTAAAAAAAAAAAAATTGATAACAGTATTTAAATATAATTTGTTTTCTTTGTCATCTTACATATTTAATTTAATTAATAATATTATTTCAACAAACAGGTCCACAGATTTCCCCAGACTGCCCAAGGGGACTACCACAAAAGAAAGGTGATAAACACTTGCCTTATGTTATCTATGATGCCTTACATCTTAAGAGCGAGGAAAAGGATGAGAAAGGAAAAGGAGGAAAACTCTAGGGAAAGAGAAGAAAGAAGAAGTCAAAGGAAAGAAAAATGAGAGAATAACAGAACAAAACATAAAAAGAGGCAGAGAAAAAGGGGAAAAGTTAGAAATGAAATCTTAATACAATAATTCAATCATTTCCTGGAAAGAAGCTTGTAATGAAAAGCTAGTTAAAAGATGTGTGGTTTCTAGCTGTTGTTAGTTTGTTTCTTTTTAAATAAAGATAGTTACTTATTCTAGTTGACATCCCTGAGTTCAGTTTGGGGTTAAAATGAGTATAAATATACCCGGAGGCATATGCACTAGGTCTGTAGACTTTCACTTAGATATTAGATAAATAATTATGTCAGGAATCTGGGCTATCAGGATGCTGGAGACTGGAATCATTTGGGGGTGTTGTGTGATGATATATCATTTCACAACATATTGCCCAGACTGTCTGTTCTTGTGTCTTTCTATAGTTCTCATAACATAAATAGTTCCTAGACAGATGACTTAAGGTTCTTCCTGTTAGTTGGGCAGAAAAAAAAAAAAAAGATAGAGCTGATTGTGTGTGTGTGTGTGTGTGTGTGTGTGTGTGTGTGTGTGTGTGTGCTTTATGCATTCACTGTTTGCGAGGGCTTGACCTAGCATGAGCAAATGGTGTTGAACTAGCTCAGGCTCAGCAAAGCAATCCATTTATTATAATTCTAGCAAGAAGAGGTACAGTAAATCAAAGAGACAAGCTGACTGCAAACAAATTACACAGAAAGAGACAGAGGAGGGAGGAAAGGAGAGCAGAGAATGGTAGCCATTTGGGGAGAGAAGGAGTAAAAAAAAAAAAAAGGAAGAGGAAGAAAGGGAGAGAATGAGAAATGTCAAGATGTGAGTCAGGGGGAGGTAAAATGGAGGCTAATTTATACATCAAGGGGAAAGGGAAACAAAACCTGCCACAGAAAAAGTGATCTGGAAAAAAAAAAAAAAATTAGGCAGACCAGTAGCTCCTGACTTTGCAAGAGCCAACCTAGAAAGGACCAAAAAATAGAAATAGGTGGATGGGGAGACAAGCTTCTCACCTGCCTTTTGTTCCCCAATTTAAAGTAAATGGAAAGTGATTCAACTTAGATTTCTTTTTTCTGTACAAATATTTACACAAAACACACTCTTAGTGCCCAGGTCACAGTTAGGACTCTGGTTTTGAAGTCAGAGGAATTGGGTTCTAATTGGATTTGCCCCACTTGCTACTTGTGTGACCTTCTCTTTAAGCCTCAGGTTCTTCATTTGTAAAATGAAGGCACTGGATTAGATAAGATCTTGACAATTCTCGATTTATGAGTCCCTTCCAGCTCTAAATCCTATCTTCCTCCTTCCTTGTTTTTTATTTCCTTTTCCTTCCCCAGGACAACCTTCTACAACATACACAGAAACTGCAGATTGGGGCCAAGGTCAGGGAAAATGTGTTTTTGGCATCCCAGTCTGGAACATGATGCATTTTCCCATGGAATCAGTATGACAAATGGTAGTTACATGTAATTGAAATAGTATTATCAATATTTCACATATGTTAAGGCTCCAATAAGCTTCAAAGGAACCTAATCTCCCCCCTCCCCCCCAAAAAAAAAAAACCCAACAACAAATAAATAAACTACTTTTAGAAAACAAGGCATAAGTGGTAGGAACCCTAGTAATCACTGGCTTTAACTGCCTTATTTTACAGAAGAAGCTAAGGTCTTGTAACAAATCAGTGGCAGAGATAGGCTAGAACCCAGGTCTCTTGATTCTCACTATTTTGCAAGCTGGTGATTGATTGTATTGATGATATAAAAATGAATGTGTTTGGACAATGAGTAATAGAGCCAATTTTTACAAAATCTAATTTACAAGGAAAAATATCTTTTTTGAAAAGAAGCAATAGAATAACCATCTTCCCTATGGATATTTCAAAATAGGATACATCTTTCCTTGTCTAGGATACAGTGCTAGCAGGATCCTCTGAAGAGCTCAAGTGACTGCCATCACTCAGAGATCACCATTTTCTTTGAGAGTAATGCTGCTCAGATGGTGGCAGGGGTATCCTGTTAAAACCATTTTAATAGTTTAATATAATAGTTTGAATAAAATAGTTTAAATATAAAACTATTTAGTAGGGAAAAAAGCAGAAGGACAAACTAGACTCATGATAAAGGTATAATGAAAAAAGAAAATAAATAAATAAATATGAATAAATATATAGATATATAGATATATATTTATATATATATATATATATATATATATATAGTGGTTTTTGGCTCTAAGCACCTCATTTACTAAGCATTACCAATACAAACTAAGATATTGTCCTCTGACAGGGATTTACAGTTTAACAGAGGAAGGCAACACATATAGGGAGTCTAAATTGAGAGATGGGTGGGTAAAAAAGGTACAGTGGAGATGGAACAAGACAGAGTAAAAAGTTCTCTAATCAGAGCCAGTCCTAGAGGAAGGAAATCAAATTCTTGTGGCAAAAGGATGAGGGAATGGAAAGAACAGGAGGCATAGTTTGAAGATGATGAGAAAGTGGTGTGAGCCAACAACTACCTAAGATAAAGGGAAAACAGAGCCTTTGTCCCAAAGGTGAGCTAAAAATGCATATGTTTTCATAGGAAATCAAGCTTGGAGGCTTTTTGAACTCTGTAGAGCTTAGACCTTTTTTGTTATTTCAGTCTTTTTTAGAATTTTTATTTAATTTTAAATTTATAGTATAAAACAACCATTTCCATAACATGGTATAATCTTTAAAAACGTGATTGCTCATGAAATTGCAAATCTATTGTATACAACTTTCTATTCCTTTAAATATATAATAAAGTTTTCATGTAATTTTTTCCCCTTTTTTCCCTTCTTCATCTCATCCTAGATATGGGCTATCACTGGACACAACTATGTGTATATATATGAAAACATATATTTACATATATTATATATATATGAAAACACACATAGTTGTGTCCAATGGTAGCCCATCTCTATATATGTAAACATATATTTGTGTGCGTGTGTATATATGTGTGTGTGTGTATATATGTATACACACACACACACACACATATATATATATGTATGTATGGGATGGGATGGGGTTGTGTGTATGTGTATAAAATCATTCTATATATACTTCTATTTATCAGTATTTCCTCTGGGTACTGGTAGGATCTTTCTTCATATGTCCTTTTTAATTAATTTTATTATTCCAGTACTGAGTTCTTCAGTCTCACCCTCACTCTTTCTTCTTCTGGTCCTAATGCTTTTCTGGACATTGATTTGTATTTCGGCCCCTCAGTTCTGGTATCCCCCACAATTAATTCTAATTCTTTGTAATTAATCATATAATCATCTTTGTGACAAGTTCTGTCTCATTCTGGGCAGGAAACTTGTGGTCCTTCATTTTCTTTTTTCCTTGGCTTGGGAGGCTTAAGCCCATACCGTGCAAGGCTCTTAGCCCCAGGCCTTGGCAAAGTCAAGAATCAGGCACATTTATGAGTTACCTAAAGATTTTAGTAATCAAATTACTGTGAAATTGGCTCTCCCTGAAAATACTTAAGTTACAAGGAGATCTTTAAAGATTAAGATTAAGTAAAGATTAATCTCCCTTAGATAGGGTAGGAGTCAAAATTCCCTTCCCCACACCTTTTTTTTCCCCACCAGTTCAAGAAACATATTCAGAGGACTTGGCTAGCTATTGAACAAAGATGTTTAATATACAAAGAATGCTGAAGAGGCAAAGTGTAAGGTTGAGAAAACTTTCTTAAGAGATGAGTAATAAACAAAGGTGGATGCCTGCTTGGGCTGTAGTGTCAGAAAGAGAAGAATAAATTACCTTTCAACAATCCTACTGGAATAATGATTCTACATTATGCAAGACACTATCAAACGTAGTAAGACCATAGTAGAATGGACAGATCACTAATTCTTATATCAAATGACTTAGATTTAAATCTTGCCACTGAGACTTGGGCAAATAATTTATTCTTCTTGGGTCTAAGTTTCCTCATCTGTAAAATAAGGGGGTTATACCAGATGAGTTCTGAGGTCCCTTTTACTTTTAAATCTATGATCTCATTATATTAAGAGGACCAGAGAATCTGGAAATAAGACCAGGAACATTTAAAATAGATTTATTTATCAATATTTATTCTAAAGGTCATGAGACAAATCTTAAAATGATTCTATCTTCACTCCCCTATTTCCATTGGCTTGAGCTTCCTGAAAAAATCTTGCATTATGTATGACATAGAGCTTCACAAATCAACAGCACATAGATAGAAAAACTTGCCTTTTGTTCCTCCCTACCTTCTTTTTTTTAATTTAATAACACAGTAGACAGACAGAGCTTGTCGATTCCTTTTGTGTGCAAAGACAATAAACATAATGCCATATTTTTTTTGTGGCTATATTTCAAATGGTTGTATCTCAAGGAAATTTTTCTTCCCTATCTACCAAAATATTTTAATGAGTCTCTTGGCTGACTAGAGCTATTTTGTAAAGAAAAAAACACATTTATTTAAGGGAAATGCTACAATGACCAATCACAATTAAAAAGGACTTCTGTGGAAACATAAAGGATTACACTACTCAATTCCAGATTGATAGAGAGGTGATGGACTTTGAGTATAGCAGATTTGAAGGCAGATTTTTGTTTGTTTTTTAATGAACATAATAAATTTAGGACTTTATTTTGCTTGACCATACATGTTTATAATGGATTTTGTTTTGTTTTTCTTGCTTACTTAGAGGGTGAGAGGAAGTTGAAAGAGTGGTAGGACAGAGAGAATGTAAATCTGAAAAAAAAATAAAAATTGGGGGTGGAAAAGGAAGGAAAAGATTTGGCATGGAGGGTGTCCCTAAAGAGTCAGAAACCATCAGTAATGATAACAAGTCTGCCCCTGAAGAAATAAACCACAATAGGAACAGATCTTAACTAAAAATTATTTTTAAACCTGAATTAGAAATTTTGCATATAATAGACCTAACTTCTCATTACACTTCCCTTAGTGGACTGTGGGACTCAGATAATAATAGAAATCAGACTTGATAGACCTCCAGAAATTGGAAAAATGTTTTTCAGTTGAAAAATATTACTTGTCCCATTTTAAACTGGTGTTTCAATCATTGTTTAATGATAATCTCTGGTATTTATATTGTTCCTTTCTTCTAAGGAATAATAGATGCTTTATTGATATGATCTCATTAATCTTCATCATTTTTCTTTATTAAATTACAAAATGGTATATCACACAGAGTTAAAAACAACAGCCAAAAAAAGAGAAAAAAAGTCAGTTTCTTTTATCATCACCACTGTCCAAACAAATAATTTTAATTATCTCAACTTATAATGAATTATTCAGGGATCCTTTTGTAGTTTTAGAATCAACAAAGATAAATAAATGGAGATAATCTAGGGCCCTTTTCTTCTAGCTTGTCCTTGTCCTTATCTATTGTTTCAAGGGTTGAGATTTCTTTTTTTTCTGCTGAGCTCCTGATTTCCTCCCATATGAATTCCACCATCTGTATAGGGGGGTCATCTTGATGTTTAAATACTGTATATAACAGACCTTTACCTGTGGCATAAACTGTAACGTTTCTTCCAGGGAAATCTTTCTTAACTGTTCCATATCATTATTTTTCTGATTTTTCAAATATATCACTAGAATCTTTTAAATTACTTAAATAACTGAAATGCTAAAACAGCATTTCTACTTTCTTTTGAACATCTTGTAGTGGATAATAACCTACCAGAAGCTCAAGGAACAGAAAGAGCCTACCTCTCCAACCACATTGTCTTTTCCCTTACAAATAACTTTGCATGCTGAATCATCCTCATCTCCTAGACAACTTCATATATATTTAAAAAGAAAAAAAAATTCTTACTTGCTCTTTAACCAATGATCCAAAACCCCTTGGGGTTTGTCTTGTGCACAAATTTAGCCCTTAAGATATCTTTGCCCATTTCTCTGTCAATGCTTATTATTTAAATATTCTCTTTCCATTTCTTTGGTGACATCTACTGCTGCTTATTTCTCATCATTTAAAAAAAATCTCCCCCCGTCTCATTCTTTTTCCCTTCATCATTTTTTCAATTATTAAACATCTTTGTTCACTTGCTAGTCAAGTCTCCCTTTCCCATTCCGATATTTTTCGTATTCTTCTAGGTTAAAAGAAAAAGAGAGAGCGAGAGCGAGAGCCAGAGAGAGAGAGAGAGCAAGAAAAAGAGAGAGGGAAAGAGAGACACAGAGAGAGAGAGAGAGAGAGAGAGAGAGAGAGAGAGAGAGAGTGAGAGAGAAATAATCTACAGCTTTAAAAGTATATTCCTCACAAAAACCCTGAATTGAATAGTAAAAGCATCACTATGAATCCATTCCCCCCATTTTACAGATGAGGAAACTGAATTTTAGGGAGATGAAATGATTATTCCTTGATCTCAAACTATTAAATGGAATAGGTAGGATTAGAATTCAGATCATGTGGCTTCAACTATAGTGCCCTTCCCACCATACCCTCCTTACCTTCACTGTCTCTCCCTAATAAAAAAATAATAATTTGAAAAATTTCAAAACCAAGAGCAATCATCTTATACCACACTTTCCATAACTTCACAAGTACAGAATAGGATACTACACAATACAAACATACATTCAAACTTACACACACACACACACACACACACAGTAGTAAAGACAATGATAATGAGATATCTCTCCATGGGGGGGGGGGGGGATAAGTAAAAATGAGTAAAACTAAATGAAGAATTTAAATCTAAAGTTTATTTTTCTTCATATTTGCAAAGAATTCAATATTCTAAATAATTGTTTTCACTCTTCACTTTTGTCTTCAAGTTATGATATCATTTTCTTTAAGGATTATTCATACGTTTGATGTGTTCAACAAATAATTGATGATTAATTGATTCAGTGTATAGGTCTATGTGGTTAAATAATTCAGTGGTAAGATAACTAGGTCCTTTAATACTAAAGGAACAGCAAGAAATCTGATTTTAACAATCCAATGGATATGTGTGTGTGTGTATACATAAATATATATATATATATACATAAATGCATATATACACAAACTGACTACTAGTGTTAGAGAGGATTGAGTACCAGCCCTGGAATCAGAAAAATTCATCTCCCTGAATTTACACACACACACACACACACACACACACACACACACACACACGAACACATAATCTTCTATAAGCTTTTTCCAACCACCTTTCTGGTCATAATTCACATTAGTCTCCTCCAAGCTCTCTTCCTTTCCAAAGCAGTCTATTAATTGTTCCTTACAAGAGACACCCTATCTCCTACCTTCCCACTATTACACAAGTGCCCCTTCCATGCTTTCAATGTATTCCCATCTCATCTGTCTTTCAAAACCCTTAGCTTTCTTCAAATCACAGCTTAGATGATATATCCAACACATAACCCAAGGCCCATGCCAATTCTTCCTAGTAGTTAATACCTTCTACCTCTTGAAATTTATTTGTATGTATTTGTATTTATCTATCTGAGAAATTATTTGTGCTTTCTGCCACTATCTGCTTGTTAATTCCTGTCTCAGACTGAGATGACTCTTCTCATTGCCAAAGTAAACTCTTCTACATGCACAAGTTTGCTCTTGTCTTTCCAGAAGCTTGACCCCAGGTATCATTTATCCTCCATCTCTCCTAGGATTGCCCATGTCTCTTCCACTCTCAAAATACCTTTACTGGTAAATTCATGGTAAATAGCATCTTATATCTTTCTTTTCTTTTATGGTTAAACTTCTTGAGAAAGCTTTCTAAAACAAATATAACATTCCTTTGCTAACCTCTTACATTTGGCTTCTGACTTCATCACTCAACCAAAAATAATCTCTAAAGTTACAAAGAAATTCTTCATTGTCAAATCTAATGGTCTTTTCTCAGTCCTTACTTTCCTTGACTTCACTGAAGTCTTTGACACTGTTGATCACTCTCTTCTTCTTGATACCCTCTTCTCTCTCAGTTTTCAGGACACTGCTCTCTCTTGGTTCTCCTTCTCCCTATCTGACTGCTCCTTCTCTGTCTCCATTATTGATCACCCAGGTCACATGTGCTAAAGGTGGGTTTCCCTAATTATATGACCTGGTCCCTATTCTCTCCCCCCTTTATGTTACTTCTTTTGTAGCATTAACTCCCCTGGATTCAAATGTGATCTGTATGCTGATTACCCTCAAACCTATTTGTCTAATCTTAAACTCCCTGCTAACTTCCAATGTCACGTCTCAAACTGCCTGTTAGACATAAATTTAATATCTAATAGCCCATCTAAAGTTCAACATGTTAAAAACTGACCTCATTAGTTTTTTCCTTCAAATTCTCCCCTTTTTTAAACTTCCCTTTACTGTTGAGGGTACCCCATTACCTAGATTCATAAGCTAGATTTCATCCTTGCTTTTTTAATCTTTCTCATTCCCACCCATATCCAATGTGTGGCCAAAACCTGTCAATTTTACCCTCATAACTCTCATATTTCTTCTCTTCTCAGACACTACCCTGGTGATGTTCCTCATCACCTTCTGCCTAGATTTTTGTAAAACCCTGCTAATAGGTGTATGTCCTTCAGTTTATTCTTCAGGCATCAAAATGATCTTCCAAAATTGAGTGAATGCCCATCAGTTGTGGAATGGCTGAATAATGTATGATCTATGAATATAAATGTTATCATTCTACAAAAAAAAGATGAGCAGAGTGATTTCAGAAAAGCCTTGGAAAACTTATTGAGTAAAGTGATCAGAACCAAGAGATCATTGTACACAATAACAGCAAGATTATGTGATGATTGATTGTGATGTTCTTGACTCTTTTTAAAGACAATTCCAATAGACTTGGGATGGCAAATGTTATCCACATCTGAAAGAGAAATAAGGAGACTAAATGTAGATCAAGATATTGTTTTCACCTTTTTTATTTGTTTTTTTTTTGTTTGCTTTTTCTTTCTTGTGTTTTTTCCCCTTTTAGAATGATTTTTCTTGCACAATATGAGAAACATGGAAATATGCTTAAAAGAATTATGCATGTTTAATCTATATGGGATTGCTTGTTTTCTTGGAGAGAGAGATAAAGAAGGGAGGGTGAAAATTTTGGAACACAAAATCTTACAAAAATGAATGTTGGAAACTATCTTTACAAGTATTTGGGAAAACGAAATACTATTGAGGAAAAAATAATGATTTTTTTAAAGGTGCAAGTCTGACTATGTAACTGATTGTGACTGACTATTTAATTTTTTTACTCATTAGACTCCAGCTTCCTTTCATCTTCATCATCATGTGTGTGTCAATATGAATATTTCTGAGACACAGCCTGCAAGTTGTTGATGTTCTTTTCTTTCTTTCTTTTTTGATGTTGTATTTAAGCCTCAGTGCAGAGTGTGGAAATGGTTTTGAATCCAAACTAATTTAAAAAACAACTATTTTCTAATAAGAACAGATCGTGTTGTGATCAAATGAACCGCTGTATTCCCAGGAGGGATTTCTGGGTAGATGTGGCAATGAACTTGTATTCCAAGTGGGTTAAAAGAAAAACTGAATTCATTTATTTATAGTAGATACACCAAAAATGAAAAAAAAGGATCTTTTATGGCTTAATGAAAAAAAATTGAAAATTTGTGATGGCTCATAAACGCAAAATTTTTACTTCTATGAAATGAGCAGAAACAGTATGTGGTCATGCCATCCTGAGCATGTTCAATCTTATCTGATTTTTGAAGTAAAGCAGAGTCAAGCCTGGTTAATAAAAATTCAAACCACTGCTTTACTCCAATATCTTAACTGATATTTAGACTTCTATCCTGAGATTGTTTTAAGAATCAAAACACAGTGCCTGGCTCATGGGATGTTTGATTCTTTCTTCTCTGTCTTCTTTCCTTCCAACAAAGGAAGGATTATGATGCAGGCTCCTTGACTGGATTTGGAGTTTTTCCACTATACCACACTCTCTCTCTTCTATCATTATAGATGGCTTGCTAAGAATTTGCATTACAGGTTTTAAAGTAGTTTCATAAACAAATAGAACTTTAATTCTGATGGCCAGTCTTGTCGCGTCACCTGAAACAATGTTCTTGCCCATGCAAAGGATAAAAGGTTATCTAAAAGTTTCTGAAACAAAATAGCCCATCCATTTGGGAATGACTTAATAAATTGTGAATCATGAATGTAAAAGAATGTGACTAGACTGTAAGAAATTATGAATACAGAGAAACATAGAAAAATCTATAAGAATTCAGTAAGCAGAGTCAAAAAAACATATATATATATATATATGTATATAATGACAATGTAAACAGAAAGAACAACCATCTACACATACATGCACACAAATCAAACTTAAAGGATGTGAAATTATAAAGGATATGTATAGTTCAAAAGAAGAAATATGAAAATTTACTTCTGACCCATTCCTTTATCAATATGAAAGTCCACAAGTGTTACACATTGCACATATTTTCCAAATTTTTAATGTGTTAATCAGTTATCCTGATTCTTCCTCTTTTTCTGTCTTTATAAAAAATTATTTGCTATATACAATAGCTCTCTGGAAGGAGGACCTGTAGTGATATATAAAAAAACAAAAGACATAAATAAAAACTTTTTTCTGAAAAGAGCCTATAACAGGAAAGGCTAGAAAAAAATCAAAGGATTGTAAGACTGATAGCTGGAAGAAACTTTAAAGGTAATCTATGTCAATTCTTCTCATTGGAGGATGATGATGGTGATGATTATGGTGGTGGTGGTGATGATGATGATGAAGAAGAATAAGAAGGAGGAGAAGAAGAAAAATAATGCATATAATTCTTTAATGATTTCAAAGCATTTATGTATATTATCTCATTTGAGTATTACATGTAATCTGGGAAGTAGGGAAGTAAGTGCACTTGTTACTATTTTACTAATGAGGAAATGGAGGCTGAAAAAGATTAAATGACTTGCCTAGATGCCACAACTAGAAAATATTTGAGGCAGGATTTGAACTCAGGTTTTCAAGACTCCAAGTTCATCACTCTATCCATTGTGCTACCGAACTAAGTAAAAGACTGGATTTTTTTAAAAGAGACATGGATTGGTCAGGTACTGAGAATATCAGGCAATATTTATATATTCTAGGTGTTATATTGGTACTCCTAAGATTTTAAAAGCAAGCAAGGAACCCCAATAAAAGGGTTTCAACTCTAAAATCAGATTCAGAATGGAAGGGGATTTGAGTTCTACCCTTTTTTTTTTTTTTACTGAGGAGATAAATGAAATTTAAAGATGTTAAGTGATTTTCCCATTTTCACACATCTAGTAAGTAATAATCCCAGTGTTCCTGAATCCAGGAAACATTACTTTTCTACATTAGTAGAGAGATATTCAAGCATAAAGGGTAAATGTCCCAAATATTGGGATATGAAAAATCTTTTTCAGAAATTAGACACTCTCATCTTTCCAATTGTAGTGACAAGGAGAGAGGAATAAAATACAGTCTTCTTTTAAGAGCAGCTGAATGGGATTGTGGATAAATTTCAAGGAATTGGTGTCTGGAAGATTAAAGTTTGAATCATACCTTAGATACTTACTAGATGTGTAACAATGGGCAAGTCACTTAATTTCTCTTACCCGTATTTCTCAATTGTAAAATGGAGATAATAATAGCACCTATTAGTAGATATAATATCCCCTAATAGTAACTATTATTATTGTTACTACTATAACAACAATAATAGCACCTAACTCTGTTATTTTTATTATTATATCAGGAGGTATTTGTTCAGTTGTTTCATTCATATCAAACTTTTTGTAACTCCATTTAAGTTTTTCTTGGTAAAAATACTAGAATAGTTTGCCATTTACTTCTCTAGCTCATTTTATAGACTAGAAAACTGAGACAGACAGGGTAAATGATTTGCTAAGGGTCAAAGAGAATGTCTCAGGCCAAAGTGAACTTTAGGAAGATAAATTCTCCTGACTCCAGGCCTGGCATTCTATCTACAATGCTACTTAGCTCCCCATCAGAAGGTACATGGGGAGACTATATTTTCCCTTAAGGTCCCTTCCCCAAGAGTCTATGAAAGAAATAATTATGTCTAATAGAAAACCTTTGTCTCTCTGTCTCTCTGTGTCTTTGTTTCTGTCTGTCTCTCTTTCTCTTTCTCTCACTTTCTCTCACACTTTTACTTTCTCTCCCTTTTCTATCTATCTCTCTCTGTCTCTGTCTCTCTGTCTCTCTCTGTCTCTGTCTCTTTCTCTTTGTCATTGTCTCTTGTGTCCCTATCACTGTTTCTGTCTCTATCTCTCTTGCTATCTCTGTCTTTTTCTCTGTGTGTGTGTGTGTATGTGAGTGACTTTCACTGTCTCTCTCTTTCCCTCTCTTCTCCCACCCCATTTCCCTCCCTCTGTCTTTTTAAAGGCAGAGCCTCCAGGAGTCAATGCTTTGTAAGAATTTTGTGTAATAGCCATCTGGACCCTGATGCTTAGTTATTGGGAATTTTTTTTATAGCTTTAATTATTTCCTCCATTCTGTTTTCTTTTTCTAATGAATCATTCTGTTCCTGAGAGAGGAAAAGGAAAGATTTTTGAAAGTTATGACTGTAATTTCAATGGAAGCAGATTTGCAATTTAAAAAATACAACTATTCATTCTATTCTGTAGGTCCATATCTCATTCTCAATGGCTAATGAAGATATTATTTCTCTCTCATATTTTGGTTGTTAATTTTCTGACAAGCATTCTTTTTTGTTGTTGTTGGTTATCTGCTCCTCAGTTCATTCCTTCCTTTTCATACTTTATGAAATATTCAGTTCTTCCTGAAAGGATGAGGTTTGATTCAACCCCTAGCTGTGATTAATTGTGTTAGTATTTGGGGATCTAATTTATGTTTATATGATTTCTCTAGTGTTTCCATTTTCTTTTCTAATTAACTAATTTTTCCCATTCTTTTTTCCTGAAATTAGTACTAAATTAGCTTGCCTCTGATTATAGCTTTGGATGCAGCCCAAAGAATATTGTTGGATACCTCCCCATTATCATTACATTCCTTGAATTCTTTGTTTGGTTTTCCCAATAAAGCTTTATTAACCCTCCATTCATGCTTATTTTCATTTGTTGTGTTGTCTTTGATTGGTGATTGTGCCAAATTCTGGTCAGACTTAACAGCAGCTCACATTCTCATTTTCTACTGCAGTATGCCAAGTCAGACTCATTTAAAAGAGTAAAAAAAAAAAAACCCTAAGGACTTAAGGGGGGAGGAGAGGAGAACAGCACCTGTCTTTGTGGGGCAAATTTCCCTACCCCTCCTTTCTTTTTAATTAATAATTCATTCAATGCAGTGGTTTGTAGATTTTTTGGTTGGGATGTGATGATACAGCTTCATTGGAGAAGATGGGTCAATTAAAATTACCTATGGGAATTGTTTCCCTACTTTAATCAAGGTTTAATCAATCAGTCAATCAATAAGCATTTGTTAAGTGACTCCTATGTGCCAAGTACTGTGCTAAATATTAGACAATAAGGCTCCTTTAAATTGATAGCCCCATGGATTCTATGATATAAACACAAAATAAGCTAATCAATCAGGCCTCTCAGAGAGATGGGAATTGAGTAATGTAATATAACCAAGATATGAATAAGAAGAGATAGGGGGGATTTGTCAGGAAGGGTTCAACTTAACATGATCCATTAAGGAGCATTTTTTTTCCTTTTTCTTTTCTTTTCTTTTCTTTTTTTTTTTTTTTTTTTGTGAGGATCACAAATTTTTTTTTTTTTGCCTCGGTTCACATAGTTAAGTCTGAGGCCAGGTTTGAACTCAGGTCCTCCTGATTTCAGAGCTGATACTCGATCCACTGCATTATCTAACTGCTCCAAGAAGCATTTTTTAAAGCTTTTAATTTTCAAACATATGCATAGATAAGTTTTCAATACTCACCCTTGAAGAGCCTTGTGTTCCAAATTTTTTTTCTCCTTCCTTTCCCCCCATCCCCTCCCCTAGACAGCAAGCAATCCAATATATATTAAACATGTACAATTCATCCATACATGTTTCCACAATTATGCTGCACAAGAAAAATCAGATTACAAAGGAAAAATGAAAAAGAAAACAAAATGCAAACCAACAATAATAAGTGCAAATAGTATGTTGTGATCCACACTCAGTTCCCTCTCTCTGGGTGTAGATGGCTTTCTCCAAAACAAGACCATTGGAACTGGTCTGCCATCTCATTGTTTACAAGAGCCATGTCCATCAGAATTGATCATTGTATAATCTTGTTGCCATGTACAATGATCTTCTGGTTCTGCTCATTTCACTAAGCATCATTTCATATAAGTCTCTCTAGGCCTCTATGAAATCTTCCTGCTGATCATTTCATATAGAACAATAATATTCCATAACATTCATATACCACAATTTATTCAGCCATCTCCAATTGATGGGCATCCACTCAGTTTCCAGTTTCTTGCCACTACAAAAAGAGCTGCCATAAACATTTTTGCACATGTGGGTCCTTTTCCTTTTTTCACGATCTCTTTGGGACACAGGCCCAATAGAAACACTGCTGGGTCAAAGGGTATGCACAGTTTGGTAGGTCTTTAGCAGCTATTTTTTAAAACCAACTAATGCTATGTTTTCTTTAAAAAATTTTTCTCTTAGATGGGAAAAAGGAGGAATGCACTCATCAAAGTATAAGTGTTAATTTCTGACAATTTCTATTCCTTAAGTGAGTTCTTGGGGCACCTCTATATTCTTAACTTCAGGGCATGATATAGAGGCAGGATAGTGCAGTAGAAAAAACACTGACTCAAATGAGAGAAACTACTTTCAAATGATTTTAAACCTCACCTCTGATGTAGGGATGTTGCCTGTCCCTCACTCTGGGCCTTTGTTTCCTTATTTTTGAATGGAAGGTTGATTTGGATGGTCTCTAAGGTCTCTAATATCACTAATTCTATATTCTGTGAATTTTCCAAGTCTTTGTCATAGGGCTTCCAGAACTTTCTGGATTTGGAGCATTTCTAACGTTCAATCCTTAGCGCTTTCTTCAGGGGAGAAAAAACTGCACAAAGCCTCGATACAGTCAAAAAACCTCTTCTAGATGCCCTTCCCCCTGGTTCCCAGCTGCCAAGGGGGGTCTATTCCCAGAACTAGGCAGAGAATAAAGCCGACATCTAGTCACCCACAGGTTATGTATGTCAGTCAATCAAAGGAAGAATTGGAGATGAGAGGAACTGTTCCCTTCCTAGTTCACTCTCTAGCAGCTTCCCTCTCAAGCCAAACAAAAGAGTAGTGTAGGTCCAGACTAAAACAGAACTAGTTCTGCCAGCCTCTCAGACACTATAGGCATTTTTTTCTGTACAGAAGCAAAGGTACTTTTATTAAATTGATCCACTACTCAGTGGTGAATCCACCATTAATATACTGAAGAAAGACAAGTGTTAATTACACAAGCTGTACCATTCAGCTTTTGAGACTTCAGCAATACTCATCATTCCTTCTTCCACATGCAGCCATGTGTGAAAAGCACTCTCCTTACAATTCTAAGATAAGTAAGTGATGGGGAAACTAAGTCTCGGAGATGGGAAATCTACAAGACTTCAATATTAACAATGTCTCAAGTGAGAATTGAACCCAAATCTCCTCATTCCATGTCCAGTGCTCCATCTGTTAGGTCAGGCTTCCATTTACACACTAATGGTGTAATTAATTCATTTTCCTTCAAGGAGAATAAGTACCAAAAACTTTGTCCCTAGATAAAGAAACCTGGGGTGGAATTTCCTCTCTGTAATCATTGATGCTGGTCAGCTAGGTGGCGCCATAGTGCACAGAACACCCAGTCTCATCTTCCTGAGTTCAAATCTGATTTCAGATACATGCTAACTCTGTGACTATAAGCAAGTTACTTAACTTTTTGCCTCATTTTCCTCATCTGTAAAATGATCTGGAGAAGGAAATGGCAAACTTCTCCCGTGTCTTTGCCATTGGTTGTTGTTTAGTTGTTTCAGTCATGTCTAACTCTTCATGACCAGGGATGAAGGATAAGAAATGATGAAAATCAGTGGAAATCCCTAATATTGGAGAGGTTAATAATATGATGGAGTTCTTGAGTTTAGAAGTGAGGTAAGAATATTGGGGGTACATGCTCAATCTGGTACCAATATGGTAAATCTTTGGGATTGGGGGCCACCCAAGCTGCCGGAGATAGGGCAAGCTGGACAAGAAAGAAATTAAGCAGGTGAAAGGCCTATTGCCAGTTGGGCAGTGGGATAAAGCTCATCATACTTCCAAACTAGGGGAAGTAGGGAAACCTACTTTCAGAAAAAATACCATAAAATTGGCATGGTGGAACCAGCTTTTTTGTTAGAAAGACCAATCACCAACCCAAAGATATTGCAACCATATCCATCCATTTAACCAAGTTGTTCCTGAAGAGAGGGTGAACAATGAATCAATGGAATGAGTGCCTTCTAGTGTTAAATATGCCTAATGATGCTGTAAGCTCTCCATCTTTTCAACATTGCTCTTCCACAGCTACCAACTTATGCATAATGCAGCTTAGCTCCCCACACTAGCATCTGGCTGGTGTGCACTCCGGTCTGGTCATATAGATGAATCTTTGCTGAGGAGTGACAGAGCCCAGCTGGCTGGCATTGTTTTCCCTGGTAATTTGCCCTTAACGATATGTTCTCAAAGTATTTCATGGCATTTCTTAGCTTGGTAAAGAGCTATTGCAGGTTTTAGTAAGTGATGCCTGATTTAGTGGGGGAAACATATCTGGGTCACAATTGGAGGTGGATTTCAACTTAATATAAGAAAAAAACTTCTTAACAGTTAGTACTATGTGAAAATGGAATAGTTTTCTTCTGGGGGTACCACTACAGGTATTCTAATAAAGAGTTGGTGATGACTTATTGGGGCACTTCAAACAAAGTCTGTGATCTATGCTTGTTCAGGGAATCTTAATTGTGTGCCATGGCTTCATTTGACAATCTGATGAAGTCTATGGATACTTTCTCATAATGCATATGCATTTTCAAATGCATGAAATGAAACATATAAGATTACCAAAAAATTACATTGAAATATGAATATGTAAAATTTTAAACAAGTTCATGGACCCCCAAAGTAGAACTCCTGAATACATTATAATATCTAGCATTTATTTAGCACTTTAAAATGTACAGATCAGTTTACATATGTTACCTTAGTTGATACATACAAAGTTAGGTGCTACATACAAAGGTATATGGCTAAGTATCTGAAGCAACGTTTGAATATGCCATCTAGCTATATGACTTTGGAAGTCTCTTACAATTCTTCAGTTCATTGAATTTATGATTATGCTCTGATTCCATGTGACCTCGGGGGGTCTTAAAGGATATAGTAACAGACTACAAATTCTAGTGGATATTAATAAACTAGAAAAGTTTCAATTCCAAGCTTATTACCTGAAGACCATAGTAGCTAAATGTAAAAAGGCTCATCATTAGAAAGTGGACCATCAGGCAATGATTTTTTCCATTCACAGCAACCCATGAAAACTATCTATTAAAACATGAAGTGACCTGTGAATTGGATTGCTATGCAGAGTCTACATATCCAATGATGGTACCTTAAAATATGATCATCTATTAATCCCTGATCTTACCTTTCTCCTCTCAAAAAGGTCATTCATTATTGGTAGGTCATCCATTACTATCATATCACTCACAGCTAGAAATGTTAATAAATTAACATTTATTAAGTGCCTATAATTTGCCAAACTTTAGGAAAACAAAGAAGTAACAAAAACAAGCAAAGAAGTTTTCTCATGTTCTCAAAGAGCTCTCAGCCTGATAGGGAAGACAGCATGCAAATAATTATGTTTAAATAAGATAGAGACAGAATAAATTGGTGGTGATCTCAGAAGAAGGCACAGAGATTAAGGACTAGGAAAGTTTTCTTGCAGAAGGTAGAACTTTAACTCAGACTTGAAGAAATCCAGGGAAATCAGGAAGAAGAAAGTAGGAGGAAAAACATTCCAGGCATGGAGGACACCCAAGAAAAATTCTCAGAATTAGGAGATGAAGTGACATGTGCAAGGAAGAACAAGGAGGCCAGTGTCACTAGATCAGTGTCTTCTGCCTGCATAATTGGTTAGTCAATGGGAGTATAGGGTGAAAGAAGAAAAATGAAAGAGCTTGTGAAATTTCCATATCATGTCTTTAAAAAGGAACATTTTGGCTGTAGCAAGTGTGCCCAAATATGTCCTCCCTCATGTCTTCTTGACAAGCTGAGAATTCTCAAGATGAGGTAGAGTCTGCTTGCCCTAAATCTACATTTTTCTGCCATTAAAGTTTATACTTTGGTCCTGGTTCAAGTTAATGGCTTTTTCTTTTCCAGCTATTTGCATAGATTTAACCTTTAAAAGAAAGTTTAGGCAGAGAAGGGAGGGGCTACCTATAGACACAGATTTGACCCACACATCTATGTTGCCTCCAAAGGAACTACACAGAACTCCAGGGATTTCAAAGAATTTAAGAATGAATGCCAGATGGAGACACAGAAGGAGCAGAGAGAAGATAGCTCCTCCTAAGGGAAAGTAAGAAAATCCTGATAAATCCTCCTATGGGAGAGGAAAGAGATAACAGGAATTGCCATCTGATAGAACTGCAGAAGGAGAGACTGAGACATTGCCAAATGAAATGAATATTCCACAGCAAGGATCCATTACATGGGAGCTCACCCTAGATCTTTGCTCTTAAATTGAGTCAATTGGACCATGGAGGAAAAAAAAGAAGAAAAAGGATTTCTATTGATACCAATTACTTTCTCCTTTGTAGGAAACCTTGACCCCAAGATAATAATAATATGTCTGAAGAATTTACATATATACATACATATATATATATATATCCTACAAAGTCATCATTTAGTCATTTAAGTCATGTTTGATTCTTTGTGACCCCATTTGAGGTTTTCTTGGCAAAGATGCTGGAGTGGTTTGCCATTTCCTTGTTAAACTCATTTTACAGATGAGGAAACTGAGGCAAATAGGGTTAAGTGATTTGTCCAGAGTCACACAGCTAGGAAGTGTCTGACATGAATTTAGGAAGACTCATATCACTTCATGCTTGACACACTGTACCACCTGCCTGTCCCTTAGAAAAAGTAGGTCTCACCAAAGAGATTTTTTAATTATGAAGTACCTTAAAATCCTTCCCCTTGTGATATAAAGCAGTACTATCAATAGTCTAAGCAGCCTGAGTATTACTGTAAGTCTGAGGGATTATATAAGTCCATGGGAAAAGCAGAGGCCAATCACAAAAGGGGGGATTGGTTTATCTTCTCTATGTGAACTTGGGTATTACTACATAGGGCATTTTGCCAGGTTTACTGAAACCTGTCCTATCATCAGTTAGTTTATTAGCCTGAGTGTTTATACGGGATCTAAACTCTCTCAAAGAAACATGGGTCAAATTCTGACCATGTCAGGAAAAACTGAGAGGGGGACAAAATGAACCATCATATTTTAATTATAATGAAGACTCTAAGATTGAACTTGGTCCCCATGATCTCAAAGCTTCTCAAAGACATCATAAGTCGCATAACTAACCCTGACAAAATCAACTCTGGCACTTCTTCCCTCTTTCTTCATAATTATAAATTTCCAATGCATGATCTTAAAGAAAATGACCTTCAGCAAAATCAGTCAGAATAAGATAGTATCTGGCACTGTAATAGAAACACTAATAGAATCCTGTTGGCACACTTTGCTTTTAAAGTCAACATTTGAAATTTCTTTGATTAGCTCAGAAATTTAACAACTTAAAAAGCACAAACACAAATTTGTGCTTTATTTGTATAAAATATAAATAATTCATCTTATCAATACTAAAAGTTATGACCTCATATTTGTTCAGTATAATCTACTGGTCCATATCCTAGGCTGGAAGCATTTCAAGAGTAGAGATAATCTGTCACTTTTTAGTGTGTGTGGCACAGGGAAATAGAAATAATGACAATAACAATAATAGCTAACATTTATGTAGTACTTACTGTGTGCCAGACACTGTGCTATGAATTTTATCATGATCATCTCATGGGATCCTCAAAGCAAAATTTGGAGTTTGGGGCTATTATCCCCATTTTACAAGTGAAGAAACTGAGGCAAACGGAGTTTGTTAAGTGACTGGTCCAGGATCACAAAGCTAGGAGCTATCTGAGGCCACATTTTGACTCAAATCTTTCTGACTCCAAATTTTGCTTTCTATCCACTGTCTCATCTAATTGTCTCTAAGGACAGTGTATCATAAATGGTTTTTACTGTTGGTGATACTTAGAGTTCCAAAATCTTTCTCCTCAAACTATTCTCTCAATACTTAACTAAAGAACACAGAGTTGTTTTTTTTATTAGTTTTTCTCTAAAAAGGATTCATGGAGCAACTAGGCAATGCAGTGGGTAGACCACTGGTCCTGGAGTCAAGAGGATCTGAGTTCAGATCCAGCCTCAGCCACTTAATACTAATTACCTATGCAGCACAATATCTTATTTTTAATTTACAATCTTAGAGGAGGAACTAGTAAGAGTTTGTGACTGGCTCAGGGTCACACAGCCTGTAAGTGTTAAAGGTAGTTCTTGCATACAGACTCCCCTGACAGAGGCTAAATTTCTATTTGCCATATCCTGTAATGTTTTGTCCAAGGACCAGCTTAGTTAAGTTGTCAGAGGATCATCATCAGGAAATGGATCATGGAGTGACAAAATTAGTGGTCAAAGCAATTCATGAAGGCCATCTTTGGGGGTATGTGAAGAGAGTTATCATCTCTATTAGGAGAGAGTGTACTGAATACTGATCCCTAACTTTTCTAAAATCCTATGAAATCATGGGTTACTGAAAAACTAAGGAAGAGACAAAAAGGTAGAGCAATCAAGAGAGACTGTCCTTCTGGGTAACTGAGACATTTCAGATAAGATCTTTTTTTTTTTTTTTTTAATTTTCCCTGGAAAACTTAATTCCTGAAAACTGAAAAAAGGATTTAGACTATAAGAGTTTACATGTGAGGAAACTCATGCTTAGAGAGATGTGATTTGTCAAAAATCCATGCCATGTGTACAAAGCTGAACCAAGGCTAGAACTTAAGTCTTCTGAAATCCAGTCCAAGGCTTCATGTACTACACACACATACATATAGGCACACACACTGCACAAATACACATGCATGCATATATACATATATATAATACATACAACACATATATATGTATATATAAATACAGACACATGCAGAGTCCCCCACATTCATGCATACTTCTAACCATATCAGTGATACCTAAGTTCTAATATAGTTCTCCTTTTACTATATCTCTTATATCAGATCACTTTTATCTGAATTCTAATAGTTCTCCTTTTACTGAATCCCCCATATATACATACATACCCATCCATACATGTACTCACACACATTTCACACAAAATATACATATATGCATACACATACACTAATCACATCAATTATTCCTTAGTTCCAATATAGTTCTTTCACAATATCCATACATACATACCAGTTCTTATACATATTATATATATTCTATATATATATATACATATTATATATATATTCTTATATAGTCACAGATATACAAACACACATATGTACATATATATATATATATATATATATATATAATACCTGTTCCTTAATACATAAATTATGCTTAAATTCCAATATAGTACTCCATCTATCACAGCTTATCACATCCAATCACATAAATTATATTGGGGGAGGTTTTTGGAAAGGTTATGGGGAAGGGGAGAAGTCTCACAGGATTAACTGAGACACTGAGAAATTAAGGGACTTGCACAGGGTCACATAGCTAACATGTGTCCAAGGCACCATTTGAACCAGATCTTCTTGACTCCAAGGGCAAGCTCTCTGTTCAATAGGTCAAGCTGCTTCTTGCCTGTTTTCATAAATTAGTCTAATAGAATACAGATATGCTTCATCATGAATAGAACTTTGCCCAGGCCAACAATTCTCTTTCTTGTATCCTTAAAGAATAATTCCTAACCATCCATTAATTCCATCTAATAGACCTTCAGAAAAAAAAAAAAAACTTTCCCTTTGTTGACTTTTTCAGGTACATGGTTAGATTCATGTTGGCTCAAACTCAATGGGAAGGTTTAGCCAGTACGAATCTCCTCAGTCTGGTTGATGAAGAAGCAAGAGAGAAATACTCTACACCCTCTTCATTAAAGGCTTTAGTTATTTACCCCTTCTTAGTTCTCAAGTGTCTAAAAGAGACATAACAAATAGATGAGACAATGACCTCCAGTCATTTAAGGTCAGCTCCTTGAGGATAAGGACCAGTGTTTCCCTATACCAAGTCAAGAACTTGCCATAATGTTAGTGCACTCTTTATTAACTGACGATGATGGAAATCTTTTTGGTCGTTTCTATTTGTTGACACAGATGTGCAAAATACACACTTTTTCATTCAAAGGGTTTTAGAGAATTATTTGTTCATTAATAACATAAAAGTGAACCACCAAATATATTTCCCCTCTCATCTTTTTGGTACACCATTATATGTACAATAAATTTAAGTTTGGGAAAATGAACATGAATTATTCAGTTTAACTAATTTTCCCCTGAACCAATTTCTTAAGAAATTACTTGAAGAACAGACTGAAACTGGTTTTTAATTCATGATGCACAAATATTCCTTGAAAAGGTCAATAATGACATAGACCAGATTGTTTTCAAAGGGAGTGTCCATTTCAACACAAAGGTTGTTCTGATGTTTAAAAAGAAAAAAAAAAAAAGAACAACCTAATAATTTGAAATACCTTCCAGGAAGCTCCAAGGCTGGCTGTTCCTTAGCAATGGTTGGTACCCAGTTCTGGGGGCAGACAAATTGTCTTTGTGGTTGCTAATGGAGCTAGATCCTATTATATGAGAAAAGTGGGTGATTCATTGACTCTTCCTGGCAGCCAGAGCACAACCTAAAGCATTGGAGTATCATTTATGGATTGGTGTCAGCAAAAATGAAGAAGAATCTCAGGGGAAGGAAGAGACAGACAAACATACAGACACAGAGAGACAAAGACAGAGATAGAGACAGTGAGAGAAACAGAGAGAAAAGAAAAAGAAAAAGAAGAGAAAAGGAGAGGAGAGAGAGAGGAAAGAAAGGAGGGAAGAAAGAGGAGGAGATATTCATAAGCATGATAAGCTAAAGGGGTAAGAGCATTATAATAAGAAAATTAGAGAAGGTCTATAGCAAAGACTCGTAACCTGGGTTCTGTGGATATATTTCAAGAAGTTTGTGAGTTTTTAAAAATAATTTTGATAACATTTCCATATAATTCTTTTCCTTTATAATCCTCTGTGTTTTATTTTATACCTTTATAAACATTTCTGAGAGAGGATCATAGGCTTCACCAGACAGACAAAGGGATCCAGGATATTTTTTTTAAAAAAGCTTAAGGACCCATGGACTATATAATTATGGCATCTAGAACTGGGGTGGGGGAGAACTTTAAAGAGTGCTTTGATTCATTTATTCATTTTACAGTTAAGAAAACTGAAGCCCATAATACTTAAGTCAAATCCAAGGTCAAAAAGGTATGGAAAATGACATATGACTTAAGATTTAAACTATGAAAAGGAATATCATAAATTCACTGGGTATTATTGAGCACAACTTGTTTTTGCCTTATTGCTTCTGATGATAATTTTGGCCTATTTGAATTAGAAATAGCTCCAAATAGTGTTTAAGTTTTTGACTGATTTTTCCTGCTAGTTTTCTCAACTTGAAACCAATTTAAGCAAAATGAGTCCTTGAGGTAATATATTTTGAGATCTCTGGGTCAACCCAGAGCAAAAACTTCTCCAGTATAACTGACTTCTTAAAGCATGGGATCTGATCTACTCTGATGGGATTTGATCCAGTCTTCTCATTTACAATTACTATATGTTCTAGATTTCATAACCAAACCTTCAACTCCATGATCTATAACTTGAGCCCATTTTTCATCCAGGACTTCTGAAACTCTAAATAGGGCTCAAGTTAAAAAGAATTCTGGGATTTGTATGATTGTAGATCTGGAAGTGTTGAAAGAGTTTTCAATTTAAATAGACCTATATTGGACTTGAATATTGCACAAGCCCAAGGTGTGGTTTCTTTCTCAGACTAGAAGGGGAGTCTGTTATATACAAAAATAACTCAAACACAAGAAAGAAAATGAGACATTCATAATTCACAAAAGGAAACACCACATTTTATAGAATGGAATCAAGAAAAGTTCCTTTGAGAAGGTGGTACCTGAAATTAGATTTAAAAGTTGGGTGGGATTTCAATAGTTACAAATGAAGTTTGAAAAGAAGTAAGAAGAGAATAGTTTACTTTAGGAATAATGAATTGTAGAAATGGAGAAGGATCAGATGAATAAATAGACTGCTTAGCCTAAAGAAATAAATACTGGGGACATGGCAGCTATCTTCAAGTATATAAAGAAATGTGAAGTGAAAAAGAAATTATTTCCATCTAGACCCAGAGAGTATCATTAAAAGCAGAGGAGAAAATCTCCAAAATCTTAGGACCCTCCCAAAGGGAAACGGGCTACTTCAAACAGTTGTGGATTCTCCCATTAGTTGTGCATCTTTTAGCAATAACTGCAGTTAATTTGTCAAGCATATAAAGGCAAATTCTCTTTCAGGTATGGGCTGAACCAAAAGGACATCATCTTTTCAATCCTGGAAGTCCCATGAACAGTGGGAATATGGAGAAGAAATATTTAGGATATAGGTGAGTCATTTAACTTGGCTCATCCTTCAAATACACGAAACAAGACAGTATGAAGGCCCTGGAAACATAAGATGGGTCAGCTTGTAGGAAATCTTGAACAGCAGATTAAAGTAAAGTGGACTTTATTTAGTAAGCAATGAAAAGCTATTGAAACAAGAGCATGACATGACCAGAGCTTACATGAAGAAGATTAAACTTCCAACATTATCCCCTTCTTCTTCTTGCCCTATGCACCATTTAAATTATTTGTAGGTTTCTAGATTATCTCCATTTTACTGCCTATCTTGAAAGTTGTAAGAAGATAAATCATTTTAAAAGAGGAGATAAGGGAAAGCAAGTCAGCATAAAAAATATAACTTTTGGTTGGTATTCCTTTTCTATATCTCTATTGATCTTTATCCTTCTGATTTCTCTCCATTCTTGTACCAAACTTATGGTCAATTATTCCAATTCAAGATGCTTTTTTTTCACTACTTCAAGCCTCTCTATGCATATCTGAAATCTTTTCTGGCTACATTTCTTCTTAAATTTACAGGCTCCTCCTCTGGTATCATGACCTGATGAGGTCCCTTAATAATCACACTTGGTTGTGACTGACCTGTAAAAGACGACATCAGAGAGGGACAGAGATAGAGAGACAACGAAAGAGAGATAGAGGCAGAGAGAGAAAAGACTCAAAACGAATTGCCTCTCGTTTATGGCACAGTCCCAGGGAATTCTCTGCAGAGAGGGTTTTAAGAGAGTTTGACAACAATTGCTCTCAGGAGAAGGACCCAGTAATAAACAGCAAAGAGCCTGCAACAGAGCTTGCTTCTTCAATGGCTTCCCTTGTTTTTTTGGCATTTCATTTCAGATCTCTGAAGGGTCAGAGAAGCACATATGTTTCCTGTTTCTCCTGGTGAGAGAATCAGAGTTCTTTGCAAAAAGAAAAAAAAAGAAAAAAAAAACACCCTAAACACTACCACCCCTCCCATTATGTTAAAGTCACTTCCAGGAATTTTAATATTAAAGATAACCCAAAGGGATGATTCAGCTGGCATCTGATGGAGACAGTCACCAAGATGAATGAGTATGGACCTATTTTACTCAAGATGAGAGTGACACTCCAAAAAGAAAAACAAACCAATCTACAAATACAAGCACATAGTCCCACAAAGGAAAGAAAATAGAATCTGCTGACAATTGCCACCACACCATACAGCAAAACTGTATAATTAAGACTACAACAATAACCACGACACCAAATTTCTCCCTTCAAAAAAAATCTCCATTTTCAAGAACGATTTGATGTCACAGGATCTCAAAAGGAGTCACAGAGGAGTCATCTTAAAGACCACCTAGTCTAACCTATGGATGAGTAAGAAGTCTCTCTGACATCCCTGAAAGGGGGGAATCCTACCTTTGCTTGAAAACCTCAATCCCTCTACCTCCCAAATCAGACTATTCTGCCTTGGGACAATGATCTCTGCTAGGAAGGTTTGGGTTTTTTCTTCTTTTGAAATCTTCAAATCTAAAAGCTGCCTCTCTGTAACTTTCCCCATTATTCTTAGGGATCAAACAGAACAAACTTAATTTTATTTCTTCCTGATGGCCCTTCTGATAGTGGGACATGGTCATTCTTTATTGTCTCCACTTCTGTTTTCATTCTAATTGCTCCCTTTTAGAGGCTTAACATAGGGTTAGCATTGATTGGATTTAACATTGTCTGATACCTTCCTTTTACTTATGAGGAAATGGAGGCCCTGGGAGATTAATCAGCTTGTCCAGAGTCACCCAGCTAGTAATTGTTTAAAAAAAGATTTGAACTCGGGTCTTTTTGACTCC
Source organism: Antechinus flavipes (assembly GCF_016432865.1). Classification (NCBI taxonomy): domain Eukaryota; kingdom Metazoa; phylum Chordata; class Mammalia; order Dasyuromorphia; family Dasyuridae; genus Antechinus; species Antechinus flavipes. The sequence continues at coordinate 326,158,366 of NC_067400.1, read as the reverse complement.
AGTCCACCAATTGATCCATTATACCACTTGGTTCCTTTGATGCAACCATATATGAAAAGAACTTCATTCCCAGCTCCACCATTCCAATCATGATCCATCTAGCTTATTGATGTCATTGTTTATGTGTTGCTTTTATTGATGGTGTGTTTGTTTGGAGGGGGAGGGGGAGCTCAATATTATTGACGCCAGGAAATTCCTGCATAAAAACCCTCTTAATCAATGTTGAAAGAAGTAGATCCCACGTGGTCTTCTCTTGAGAATCTTAAAGATTTGTATGGAGCTTTGAGGGCATGCTGTAAGTATAGGTCAAACAAATTTGAACCATTGAGCTCCATGCTATCACTTGTCTATGGCTATGTCTTTCCTGAGGAAGCTGGGTGGAGTCATAGTGCACAGAGTGCACAGAGTACTAGGCTTGAGCTTCCTGAGTTCAAATCTGGCCTCAGACACTTATTAGATAGGTAGTCTAAATAAGTCACTTAAGCCTGTTTGCCTCAGTTTCCTCATCTGCAAACTGAGCTAGAGAAGTAAATGGCAAACCACTTCATTATCTTTGCCAGGAAAAACCCAAAATGGAGCCACAAAGAGTCAAACGTGGCAACAACAACAACAGGTCTTTCTTAAAATCTTTCAAGAACACAGTATGGTAGATGTGACCTGAAGAAAGTGGAGAATGAGGTTAACTGTCACCTCATCCTTTCTGGTTATTATGTCTTTAATTGCAGTATAGGAGATAAGTAGGTTTTGGGTCAGCCAAGCTATGTCGTTGGCTAATATTGTGCTGCTTAATCTCTGAAACTTGTAGACCTCCCCCCATTTCAGAATTCTATTCTATTCCATTCTATATTGTTTAATTGACTTTTTTTGGTGAGGCAATTGGGGTTAAGTGACTTGCCCAGGGTCACACAGCTAGGAAGTGTTAAATGTCTGAGAACAGATTTGAACTCGGGTCCTCCTGACTTCAGAGCTTGGTGGTCTATCCAATGTGTCACCTACTTGCCCTATTTAATTGATTTTTGACCCCAAATGTAGAGATGTATATTATCTCTGTTAGATTCCATCATATTCAGCTTGAGCTAAAATTTTAACCTGTTGAGATCTCTCTTGGATCCAGACTTCATCATCCAGCCTGTCAACTGTCCCTCCCATCTTCATGTCATCTGTGAATCTGACAAACATGCTGTCAATGCCTTCAGTCAAATCATTAATAAAATGCTGAATAATAGTTTTGTATCTTTTGCATTGTCAAATTAGCGATGGAGGATAGGGTCTAAGGATGTCTACATCCAGAAGGAATCTCTAAAGGTCCTGTTGCCTGTGGGTAGAATTTAATTCAATTTAACGAGCATTTGTATTCAATCATTTTTCAGTTGTGTCCAAACTCTTTATGACCCCATTTGGGGTTTTCTTGGCATTTGCCAAGAATACAGGAATGGTTTGCCTTTCCTTCCCCCAGTTCATTTTACAGATAAAAGAACTGAAACAAACAGGGCCGGGTATCTTGTCTAGAGTCACATAGCTAGTAAGTGTCTGAAGCCAGATTTATTTTCTCCCTTTTTTGGGGGAGGGGGGCAGATTTCAACTCAAGAAGATGCGTCTTTCTGACTCCAGTAAGTCCACTAACTGCCCCTAACAGTCATTTACTAAGAACCCAATAAATCATAAATACAAGAAGGCGCATTCTATAGTGAATAAAGCATTGGGCCTGGATTAAAGAAGGTCTGGGTTCACATATAGGTAACATTTAATAGTTGGGTGGCGCTGGACAAATTACTTCTGTTTGTCTCAGTTTCTTCAACTATAAAATAAAATAATAATAGGATGTCCCTATCCTCCAGAGTTGTTATAAGGATCAAATGAGATGCTTACAAAGCTCTTAGCACAGTATTTGGCACATAGTGGGTACTTGATAATTGCTTGTTTCCTTCTGCCCTTCATATACTTTGGGGCCAAGCAACATCTAGATTATAGGGAAGATAAAAGGTTCCCATACAATTCCATCCCTATCCTGATAGACTTTATAACTTATCAGATAATAGAACACTTTTATGATAGTATTATATATCTGTGTTAACAAGGTGCAAAAAACCCCTATATAATGTTCAAAGTGTATTCATTGACTGGAACCACCAATTAATGATGTATGGACCCTGACTCGTCCCCAGCATCCAAAGAATCATTTTCCCCCATAACCCTTGATTAGTGCTCCCCTCTGTGAATCACCATCACCATCATCAATAACAACACAAAAGCTACAGGTATGAATAAAGACAACTAGGGATGGGCTTGTCTCCTTAATATCATTGTACATAAAAATAGCCAGACCTCTGTGATTACTGCATCTTAATCCTGCTGGGATCCCACATTACTCTACTTTTTGAGCTAACTGGGCAGCTCTGGGGAACACCATGGTGGACAGACACAATCCTGACCTCTTCTTTATTTGATCTCTATTAGTATGGATCTTAAGAGAGCTATGGTTCAGTCCTTCTTGAAACATGGGGAATCAGAATTTTTCCCAATGTGTCCTGACCTGCAGAGTTCACTGAAATTATTGCTAAATAAATAGGGCCTTCGAACACAGAAGCTTGGTTCTCTGAGTTTCTATCCCTCTACTTTCTGATCATTGATCATGGCTGCTGCTGCCATGATCATCAAACACTTGTCATCCCTCATAGTACTCTGTCTTCCCCCTTCTCTGGCCCAAATAATTGACCAGATTGTCCTCTTTATTTTTCAGGTTATGAAATGTGTCCAATTTCCAGGGCCTCTTGGGGTCCATACACCTAATAGAAATTAGAAAACAGCAACATCATAAATAAATAATGGCCTCTTCTTGTTAGGTACTGAGATGTAGTAATTACCCAACTCTACTAAGATTCCCTGAGCTGCCACTGGTTTAAGAGGTCATTACATGATATTGTTTTAATAACTGGGCATTTCTATGGTTTCCCCTTAGACGGATTTTTTTCTTTCCTTAAGTCTCTTGTTACATTATTAAGTTGTGCCCTTTTTCATTGTGCTATAGCCTCTCATTAAGCAGTTAGTCTATCTTCTCACAGAAAACTAAGGAGAACTTTGTTATTAAGAAGATAGTGATTATATTGCTCATTTTACATTAAGAAGAACAGAAGTCAAGGCACTTGCCTTCAATCAAATAAGCAGCCTGGTTGTATCTGGTCACATGAGACAAATCCACAGCTTTCCTTAAGCTAACTTCAGGTGTTTGGGATTTTCCTTGATAGTTTACAGACCACCAGTGAAATACCCATGTACAGAAAAAGACTGTGAAAGGCCAGGGATTTCAAATTTCTCATAAATCTTGGACCTCAGACTTGCTTTCACTCTCTGGGTTATTCTGATTCTGGGTGTACAGGTAATTTCTCTCAGAAAATTAGCTCTATTCAGACTGTGTACCCATGCTAGATGGCTGTGGCTAACAGAGACTGCCATGTTAATTATGTTATGAGGCAAACTAAAAGGAAAGGAAAATTATGTTATGAGGCAAAAAAAAGGAAAATAGTCATATGACAAAAACGCCGGTCAGTAAAATCCAAGTAAGGGCAGCTTAATGGTACAGTGATAGAGTGCCAGGTCTGGAGCTATGAAGTTTAAGAGGGTGGTGAATTAATCATTAAAGGTATTCAAGGTGCTATCCACAAATATATTAATGTCCCTAAATATAAGAGCAGCTAGGTTGTGCAGAGAATAGAGCACCAGCCCTGGAGTCAACAAGACTCATCTTTTTGAGTTCAAATCTGGCTCAGACACTTACTTAGTTGTGTGACCCTGGGCAGGTCACTTGAGCCTGATTTCCTCACTTCCTCATCTGTAAAATAAGCTGAAAAGGAAAATGGAAAACCAGTACTTTTTCCAAGAAAGCCCCAAATGGTATCATGAAGAATCAGACGTGACTGAAAAAAAGACTGTACAACTACCCAAGTACCTTCAAATAAGGTAATCAGGAGTGGATTGGACAATAGACTGTGGAATTTCTGAGGTATATAGGACCATACCCATAGATCCATCAGTGAAGTTATTCTCATCTATGCGCCATGCCCTTTTTTGATGCTCTGCAGAGAGCAATATGTTCAAAATTTCCTAAATCACATAGCAATTCAGCAGCAAGGCCAAGACTAAAATCCTGCTGTCTTGAGGCATGCTGTTTTTCTTATTGGGGGCTCAACAAAAATTTTAGATTAACAAATATGTGTTAAGTGCCTACTTTACATAACATGTTAGGTTATAAAGATACAAAGATAAAATTAAATATAGTTCCTAACACCAAAGAACTTGTAATGAAGTTTAAGTATAAGCTTAACTAAGTTCAAAGAGGCTGGCAAAGATGCCAGCAGATAATTATTTGTCAACAGCAATAAGACCAGCTACTAAGATGTGGAATGGTGGAAGCATTTGTGATGTCCATATCATGAAAACTATGTTTCCCTTGACATATTAAAGTAAGAATTATTATCATTGATTGATTCTTTTCTGATCATGAACCAGCTCCATATTGAACAAGGAACTCCCTCTCATTAAGGTTCCTTTCCTTCTTCAAAGCCCAGTTTCTTTGTAAATCCTTTCATGCTATTTTAGGAGTTATGGAATCACTCCTCAACCAGGGACAAGAAGTACACAATATTATCATATAGACTGTTGACCTTTTTTTTTCTATAAAAGCTTTTTATTTTTCAAAACATATGCATGGACAATTCTTCAACATTAGCCCCTACAAAACCTTGTGTTATAATTTTCCCTGTCTTCCCCCATACCCTCTCCTAGATGGCAAATAGTCCAATACATGTTAAACATAGTAGAAATATATTAGATTGTTGACTCTTAAAGGGATCTTAGAAAGATCATTTAGACCAACCTATAGCTAAGGCAACTGAATGCCAGAGAACTGAAATGTCCTTCCCAGAATTACACAGCTAATAAACGAAACTAAAATCTGAATTCAAATCTTCTGACTATAAATTCAGTATTTTTTTTACCAGTACACTCTATTAATCTATTTCTCCTACCCAAATTATACTTCTTTTGATTTAAAACGTAAGAATTAATATATTCATTAATAAATTAATAAGCCTAGTACTTACTTAATAGGTTGTTCATTTCTTCTTATATGTTTTACCTAAAATTAATACAAGGCGCTTAATTATGGTCTTTGGTTCTGAGCAGGAAAACTACTCCCAAACATAATTTATTCTTAAGATAGAATCTAGTTAACAACAAATATTTATTAGTACATTATATTTAGCCCTACAGCTACACCCACAAAAAAGTAGGATCTAAGTCCAACTCTCCAGGTGTTTACAAACTTGTTGAATAGATAATATGTTTAGCAGAAAAAAAAATATTTTCAAAGTAGTATATAATTAAATGGTGCCTTTTCAGGTATAAATCCACTGTTTAAAAGTTCCCATGTGGGAATGGGACCTCTTAAGTAAGACCTCCCTGTTTGGAAATGAGATTCCCAGCCATCTTAGCTAAAGACTGAGCACACACCAATTTAAGCATGCCATCTACTTTTATACCCTCAAACCACAGAATTAACATAATCATTCTACATCTACTGATTAGATACAAACATTGACATACAATTTCTTCATAATTACAAAATACCCTCCTGATTAGATAGCTTATGAATACTACAACAACTCCAGCATGGTCTTGTAATTGTAGTCTCTTCTTCCCCAAGAACAGCACGGACTCCCCCAATGTACAAACTTGTTCTTAGCATAATGTCTTCATTCTCACAACCCTGAGCCTTTTCCTTTGCTTTTCTTCATCACTGACTAGATACACCTTCTTCCTCCTTACACCATTATCTATAGTTCAGGTATCTGTTCCAGAGCTGGATCCTTGGATATCCATACATCCATACAGTTCTTAAATCCACTAAGTTGATATCCTTGCCCCCAGTGCTATTGATTTACTCAAATTGAGTTTTTCATTTAGTTCTGGAACAAGAGACTAAGAATTTCCCAGTTCTCTGTTCTATGTTAATCAGAAATAAGCTATAACTAGTATGTTCTTTTTCTTCTTACTACGAACACATTTGAAAAAACTTGCCTGCTCATATCAGTGATGATAAAGGATGAAAGAGAACAAAAATTTGCATGAAGAAATTCATTTATTCAATCTTTTAGCAAATATTCATTAAGCACCTACTGCATGCAAAGCATTTTTTCTGGAAACTGGGAAAAATTAAACAAAGTATCTGTGGTGATAAAACTAGAGTAGGGGGTAAAACATACACAAAAAGATAACGTATAATTTTATATGACAAATATTTTATTTTTCTTTTTTCTTTTAATTTTTTCTTTAATATTTTTATTTTCTCCAGTTACACATAATTTTTTCATTTGTTTTTAAAATTCGAGTTCCAGATTCTCTCTCTTCCTCTTCACCCTCCTCACTGAGAAGGCACAAGTGAAGTTATGCAAAGCATTTCCATAAAGTTAAAAAGAAAACATTGCTCTCCCCCCCAAAAAAAAAAAACTCTCAAGAAAAATAAAAAAGTATGGGTCAATATGTATTCAGACACAAGCATTTCTTTTTTCTGGGTATGGATAGTATTTTTTTTATTATAAGTCCTTCAGATTACCATGACAAATAGTTTTAAAGAGTTGAGAAACAAAGCACTTAGTGAGGCCCAAGAAGAAGCTTGTTGACTGGGAGAATCAAAGAAAAGGAGGTAGCATTGGAATTGGATCCCAAAAATAAAGAAAAACAATGAGAAAGGACATATTCTAGGCACAGGGAAGGTCACATTTCGCCAAACAAAAGTAAGACTAAGAATGATTTATGGGACATAGAGAGGTTGCATTTGACTGTTATATGGTATAAAGAGGGAGGCAAAAGGAAATAAGACTGCAAAGATAGGATGATTGAGAGAGCCTTAAATGCTAGGTTGGAAATGGAATGAATGGATGTTTACTGTTCAATGGAGAAGCTTTTACTAACTGTCTAACTTCTCAGACTATGAAACCTGGCAGATTAAACATATGGTACTTATAAAAACCACAGGATTTACCGCTGGAGTTTAGTACAACCCTTCATTTTGCCCGTATATTCTCTGTTGTTGTTGTTATTCAGCTATTTTAGTCATGTCTGATTCTTTGGGACCCCCTTTGGGGTTCTCTTGGCAGAGATACTGAAGTGTTTTGCCATGTTCTTCTCCAGGTCATTTTACAGATGAGGAAACTGAGGCAAACAGGATTATAATGATTTATTCAGTGTCACTCCCTACATCCTTCTCTCAGTCTCTTCTGCATTCTTCATAAATCCTTTCTTCATTCTCACTGTGGTATCTAAACCCTTTACCTCTATCACTTCTCCTCTGCCCTCACTTCTCTCCTATCCTAGTCTGAATCCTGTGGATGAAGAATTCAATTGTACACTGTCAGCTACCCTTGCATCTCTTCTTCCCTTCTCCTATTACCAATTTTACCTAGATAAACCCCAACCTTCCCTCACCTCATCAGTCTGCCCTTTTCCCTTGACTTTCCTTCAAGAATCTCCTTGAAGCTCCAGGAATACCCATATCCTAAGCTAGCTTGAGGAAAGAATCACCATCTGTGAGGCTCTTCCCTCTTCTCTTTTCTCCAACTTTCCCCTGATCTCATTTTTCCAGGCTCCATTGGGTCAGCCAGGTGGGAAGAACATGGCAATTTATACCCCTTAAATGAACAATGTCACTAATGGAAAATCTTTTAGTAAAATAGATGGCCACCAGGCCTTACCATCTGCCCGGCTGCTGTGCTTAAAGTCCTTCGGGCTTTGCCATCTACCTTGCTGCCGGGTCATCCAGAACCATAGTTATTATCTTCTGACCTAATGGATCCCTAGGCTTTACCATCCACTTTGCTGCTGAACTATTAGGACTTTTACTCCAAGTATGAGCTCCTCAAGAGTAGGAACTATCTCTTTTTTCTATTTATATCCCCTGTGCATGTCACATATCAAGTACTCAAAACACACTTTTCTTTTTAAGCAATTCTCTTCTTATATAGTGTTAACTGCTTCCAGAAAACATTATACAACTATACTAACTGGGCTTATTACAAATTTATGTTATCTAATCTCAATTAGGATCTCACTGCTGCATAATAAACCAATTTTTTCTTGGCTAACTTTCTATCATACTTTCCATAGAAAGTAATCCAAATCTTCTCTTTTCTCCTTAAACCTCTCAGAAATCTTTCCTCCTGTTCTCTCTCAGCAAGGACGTTAGCTTGTACTTTAGAGGGGGGAAAAGGGCATTTATTTTTAGTTACTTCTCTTTCACTCCACATCTCTCACACCCCTTTGCTCTTGTCAAACCATTCTTTACTTTTTATTGTGCCATAATGACAGCCTGGTGAGACCTTTGGACCTCATCAGAATCATGCTAAATGTATAAAATATATAGGATTACAAAGGAAATTAATTAAGTTGAGATGCAGTTATTAAAATGTTTTTAAAAACAGGTTCATGGTGCCAAAATTAAGATCCCCCCCCAAGCTAAACATAGTTTAGAAGTGGGAATCATACAATTCAACAAACTTATATTGAGAAACTAATGTATGTGAGGCACTTTGATAGATACTCAGGAGAACACGAAGGTGAATAAAGCATGGTCCCAGACCTGAGGGAGTGCACGCAGATTCATTATGTAAGCCATTATCTAAGTCAGACAAAACCAGGTTCCATGTACCCACATAATTGATTGTCTTATAATATCTTCTCCCTGTGGTAAAGTTGCATTTTATGACTTAAGATTGTTTGGCTGTTTAATAACTTAAACTGGAAAAGTATAAGGGAAGCAGAATAAGGGATGGAACTGTGTTCCCAAAGAGCACTGTGGCTCTAAAATGATTAGCATTTTCTTTCTTTTCTTCACTTTATCCTAACTCATCTTTAAGCAAAGCTTCCCCTGAGCTACACTGATTATCAGAAGTACTAATTTAAGGTATTCCTTGGTTGCCTTTCTGTACTCAGGCAGAACAGCTTGCTTGGCCTGGTTGAGAAGCAGTATGATGTAAGGGGATAAGCAATGGATTTAGAATCAGAAGAAATAGGTCTGAATCATTATTAGATACTTAGAAGCTGTGTGATCATATGTAAGGTTTTTTTTTTAATCTCTATGGACTTTATTTTTCTCATCTGTAAAATGGAGGCAGTGATCATTATGCCACAGGCCTCACAAGGTTATTGTGCTTTATAAACCTTGGAGGGGAGTGAGGGCCCTGAAGTCAGGAGGACCTAAGTTCAAATCTCAGACACTTAACACTTCCTAGCTATGTGACCCTGGGCAAGTCTCCTAACCCCAACTACCTCAGGAAAAAGAATAAAATAAAAATATAAATATTGGAGGGTCTTTAAAATGTGAGTTATTTCTGTTTCCCCTCAGTTTCCAAACAGCAGATCTAATCTAATGGGGTCCCAATTGCCCCAAGGCACTCTGCACTCTGGTTTGCTTTCCTGTTTTTTATTGATGAGGTTCTTCCCCCGACTTGGAACATTGAGTTTCCCGTATATCCATAGTTCACATGGCAGATAGAACGAGAGAGGGGAAAAGGGGGAAAGGTTATACAGGAAAGAGAAAAAAAAAAACATTAATGGTCAACAACTGAAGGGGAAGTTTGGGGATTCTGGGAATTCCTATAGAAAGGTAGTTTGAGCAGGCAGCCCTCATCAATAAGACATCAAGCAGACTAAACAGGGAACCAGGGATGAAGCTAAAAACATCAAAGCCTTGAGAGTTGGCAGCAGTCAATACCAACCGTAAGTCTAGCTGACCAGCATGGGGTACTGAAAGGAACTTAGCACACTCAACGGGGCAGATGAACAAGGAAAATGAAAGCAAAAGTCAGGAATCAAAATAAAGAAGAATCCTTAAGAGTGCAAAAGTTGTGTCATTAAAAAGACAAGTTGTTGAGTGACCAAGAATGAGTCCCTCGCCCCTCTTTGATGGGCTACAGAGAAGGATGGTAATGGCATGGAAACCTAAGTCTTGAAGAAGCCCCAACTCAGGAAACAGAGCCCCACCAATTCTTCTATTTTACACAGTCTTTTAATATAAATTAGGGGAAAAGTAGAACAAAGAGATCAGTGGAAAAGTACCACAGAACTAAACTTAAAGGCCTTAAATAGATCAGTGTCTGATAAATTTAAGAAAACAGTAGGGGAGGAATGTGTTATTTAATTGAAGACTGTTGGGGGAAAATTGAATAGTAAGTGGTTCTCAAACTTTTGTTCTCAGTATCTTCATGTTGTTAAAAAACTATCGAGGATCTGTTCAAAGAGTTTTTGTTCACATGGGTTATATTTATAGCTATTCTCTATTTCTCTATTCTATATTTCTCTATTTTTCTGTTTTATATATATATTTACATATATATATAAAACAGAAAAATAGAGAAAACTGCCATGATAAATATTTTGATAAAAATTTAATATTCTAATTCTATAAGAAATTGATATGGATTTATAAGATTAACATCCACATTTTTCAATAGGCAAATAATTAAACTAGATGAGTTGAGAGTTTTCAAAAGAAGAAATGTAAATTATATGTAATTATATGATAAAATATTCAAATGATTTATTCATTACAATAATGTAATTTAAAACAATTTTGAAATATCATTTTATACCTATTTGGCAAAGATAGGCTAAAATGATAAAATTCAATGCTGATAGTTTTGTTGGAAAACAGGCACACTACTGTATAGAATGAATGAATGAATAAATATAATTTATTAATTACTTACTATGTGCCAGGACTTTCCTATGATACAAATTCAAAAGCAAGACAATTTCTGCCTTCAAAGATCATACATTTTAGTGAAGGAAAACAATATACATAAGGCAATGGCATGCAGGAAAGGGAGCTTGGGGGTAGGGAGCCTCAAGAAAGATGAATTGAGCCATAGGACAGCCTATTATGCTCTTTCTGGAAGCAATAATAATATTTATTTGATTACTGTTCCCGAGCAAGAGATGTAGAGTCTAAGAATGACTAGATACATACTGGTAGAACAGAGTTCAAGATACCCAGAGTAGATGGCTGGATAGGACATGATGCACAGTCTGGAATCAGCTAGATATAGTAGGTTAAATGAGTTTCCAGTGACTCACTTTCCAATCTGGAAAGCTTAGCCACAGCACAGGCAGTTGGATGGCACAGTGCTTAAAATGCTCAACTGAAATCAGGAAAACTCCTTTATTTCAAATCCAGGTTTAGACACTTATTAGCTGTGTAATCTTGGGCAAGTCACTTAATCCTGTCTGCCTCAGTTTCCTCATCTATAAAAGGAGAAGAAAATGACAAAAATACTCCAGTAATTTTGCCAAGAAAACCACAAATGAGGTCACAAAGAGTCAGACATGACAAACAGCTGAATAGCCACAGCAGAGTGTTCCAAATATTAGTGGATTATTTCACCTAGAGAGGCAGGACTTGGTCTGTGAAGATCTAGTCCAAAAGGTATTATTACTCAATACAAGGAAAAAGAAGTAGTGTGGATTTCAGGATAGACAGGATAGAATTGTGAATTAATACAATACTTTTGGAAGGTAAGATGCAATTATATGAGACTTTAACATTTATTATATTCTTTGATGCAGTTATTTCATTATGTGATATTCTAAGAATACTTTTGGTAGAGGAAAGGATAAGCAGCATTAACAACTTAAAGTCAACCTAGAGATTTAAAACTGGGAAACAATAGAATAAATTGTGGTATTTGAGTGCAGCAGAATATTACTATGTCATAAGACATGACATGAAAAATTTAAAATAAAGTCAAAAATTTACATGGACAAGAGCTATGTTGATTATAACTATATAAGTGATAATAAAAATAACAGTAATAAAATCAAGAAATTATATTGAGAATAAGGGTAAAAGTGAGGATCTATATATAAACAAGTTTGAGACTACCTAAAGATAATTTACAAATTTTTGTTAAACAAGCAGTATATGATAGACATTAATGACTTATGTATAATTTTTTTTTGCTTTTGTTTATATATTTGAAGGCTTGATTTGCTGAGAACTGTCAAGTTTATAACATTTTAAAAAGCACCATTCTTCAAAGCATATGAACAGGCAGTTTTCAGATGAAGAAATTATCTATAGTCACATCAAAAAATGCTCTAAATCACTATTCATTAGAGAAACGCAAATTAAAATAATTCTGGAATACAACCTGATATCTATCACATTGGCTAATATGACAAAAAAAATGATAAATGCTGGAGAACAAGTAGGAAAATTAGACCACTAAGGCATTGTTGGTAGAGTTGTGAACTGATCCAAGCATTGTGAAAACCAATTTGGACCTATGCCCAAAGGACTATAAAACTGTGCAGTTTTATCTAGCAATACCACTTCTGGATCTATATTCCAAAGAACTCATAAAAAGGGAAAATGACCCACTTGTACAAAAATATTTATGGCAGCTCTTTTTTTAGACATTGAGAGGATGCCCATGCACTGGGGAATGACTAAACAAGTCATGGTATATGAATATGATAAAATACTATTGTTCTATATGAGCAGGAAGATTTCAAGAAAACATGGAAAGACTTACATGATGCTGAGTAATATGAGCAAAACATTTAAAACAGTAGCAGCATCATTGTGTGATGATCAACTATGATAAACTTGGCTCTTCTGAGCAATCCAAGACAATTTTAAAAGATCATGATATAAAATGCTAATCACATCCAAAGAAAGAACTATGGAGTATGAATGGAGATGGAAGCATATTATTTCCAAGGGTTTTTTAGTTCTTTGTTTTTTTTTTTGTTTGTTTCTCATAGTTTTCTCCTTTTGTTCTGTCTTCGTTCACAACATAACTAATGTCGAAATATGTTTAGCATATTTATACATGTAAAATTTATATCAGATTGCTTGCTGTCTTGCAAAATGGGGAGAAGAGGACCGAGAAAATTATGGAATTCAAAATCTTACAAAAGTTAATGTTGAACATTATAGATTTACATGTAATTGGAAGAAAATACCATTAAGTGCGCATGATTGGCACTTAATATATTTCTTCAATTGAAAAAAATGAAATAAAAATTATTCTATCAAAATTATAAATTTAAGAAATCTAGATGTAGATTTTAAAATCCTTTAGTAGAAGTGCAGAATCATAGAATTTTATATCTGGAAGGAACCTTAGAGATAATCTGATAGAGATACCTTTAGGAATAATTGAGTTCTGACTCAAGTATAGCATGATAGAAGTCCTGGACTTAGAGTCAGACAACGAGTATTCAGATCTTGCCTCACCAGCTATTTCTTCATGGACAAGTTAGTCATTCATCCTCTTGGAGCCTCAGTTTCTTCATATGTAAAAATAGAACATTGCTTTCTTCAACCTGAACCACTTCAAGTTCCCATTCACTAAACAGAAGAACACAAGGAAACCTACACTGTCTTTTTTTTTTTTAAGCTTTAGCCTTTAATAGTTGTTAAGAGGAAGGGACAAAATGCTAAGATGGAAGTAGCCCTGGACCATAAAGATTTGGATTCTGGGCCCAGGCACTGTCATTAGCTTACTGTGTTCAGGCAAGTCATTTCACTTCTCTATGTGTTAGTTTCCTCATCTGTTAAACGTAAAGAAACCCTGTTAGGATTCTTCAGTTTTTCTGTGGCCTGAAACTCTAAATGGCAGAAGCAGTTCTCATGATCACTCTGGAAGGTAATATTGTTGTTGAGATCAATACAGATAAAGAATTTAGCATAGAAATAATGTAGATTAACCATTAGCTCCATTATTCCTCATCACCAGAGAGTAAGTGAATCTTAAGAAAATTGGAGATAAGATGAAGATATTTTATTGAAAGAAAAAAGTTGTGAGAAGTAAAAAAGTGGGCAAGTCATTTTCATCGTGGCTCTGTAACTATTCAATTCAAGATTCATGAAGGCAAGAAATCTGTCTTAATTATTTTTATTTCTTTCCTTAGCACCTAATAGGCACAATGATCTTACAAGTAGGAGTCATTTGATAAATGGCTATTGAATTCATTCATTTACCACTAATATTCTTTTTTTATTATAGTTTTTTATTTATAGGATATATGCATGGGTTTTTGTTCCAACTTTTCCTTTCCTTCTCCCCATCCCCTCCTCTCCTCATTAATATTCAACCTATTACTCTTTTTTTCTCTGATACCTTACCTTGATACCTTACACTCCCTTATCACCCTTCATAATACCCTACTTGATCACTTAAATCCCCAATAGTATGGGTCCATGTAATCCTGGATATTTCTTGAACTTGATGCTGTACAGAACACAATGACTTTATCATTAATACCTTTCCAATAGTGAATCATCATTACATATTCCAAGTTCATGGGTATTGGTGAGATGTACTAGAATGGTAACTTTTTCTAGTTTTTACTGCATTATTAAAGAAGCCAACATTTCCTAAGGGAAAAATGCTCTACATCAGGCAGAACTTGGGGGAGGGGTGGAGAAGAAACAGAACTGAGGCTTTTAAATTATTCTTCCCACTCACAATTCCTAGAAAGCAGAAGTGGAAAGCAAAGAGAGAAAGAGAATTCACAAAAGGAATTGAAAGGGAAAGGGGGAGGAGGAGGGAAGAAGAAATGAGGGAAGGAAAAGAAGCCAGGAAAAAAGCATAAAGCACAATTTTCGAGCTTGCAAAGAAAAGGGAAAATGAACCTAAGAACCCTGAAAAATGAAGCTATTAAACAGAAGGTGCCATAAAGAAAAGGTAGAAAAAGATGTACTAAAAGAAATGGGAAGAAATAACTCCCTCTTTCTTATTTTCTCTAGTTTCCTCTGTTATACATTTCTCTTAGAACCATACAATGTTGTTAGAAACCAAGAAACTGGCCCAACTCACCATCCTACCCTACCTAGCTCTGAATTTTGCAGATTAATAAATACATTAAGGCCCAGAGGTCACACCACTGGTCAGAGCAGGTCCTGGAATCTGGATTCCTGGTTCTCCATCCAAAGTTCAGTGCACTATACTATACTAATTGTTTGTGAATCCTACCCGATACGCTAAGAAGGAATGAAATTGTGAAAATAAAAACAAGGGGGGCAGCTAGGTGGTGCAGTGGATAGATCACCAGCCCTGAAGTCAGAAGGACCTGAGTTCAAATCTGCTCTCAGATACTTAACATTTCCTAGCTATGTGACTGTGGGTAAGTCACTTAACCCCAATTACCTCAGCAAAAGCAAACAAGACAGTGAGGGGAAAAAAGGAAAGGAAGCCACCTTATAGATAACATATACATTTAGAACCTTGACTCATGGATACAAAGACTAACTTAGAAAGCTAAAGTTTCTATTTGATTTGATACTCACAGGATTGTTGTAATAATAAAATGAGATAGTATTTGTAAAGCACTTAGCACAATGTCTGACACAAAGTAGGGGTTTAATAAATCTTTGTCCCCCCCTTTTCTGTTTACATTTAATGAAAGGGCAATTGTGAAGTAAAAAGAAAAGAGATTATGATTCAAGTCCCAGCTCTGATATTTACTAACAAATCATTCTGCCTTTCCAGATTTCAATTTCTACATAATCTATTATGTTTTTGTTTTCTTACAGTCTAATCAAGCCTGTATTGTCTTGATGTCCTATATCTATATATTATAGATTAACTATATATTTATATACACATATACATAATAGAGAGATTATATATAGATATTATGTCATAACTATATATTATTTGTTTTACTCTCTATGTTTAACATAAATCCCTCTTGATTTAAAATAAGTTCCCCTTATTTAATCTTCCAAAGATGAGAACTAACCCTTTAATATTATAACAAGTAACATCTATATTATAATAATTTGTTGTGTAATCATTTTTCAGTCACATTTGACTCCTCATGACCCCATTTGGGGTTTTTTGGGCAGAGATACTGGAATATTTTGTCATTTTTTTCTTCAGCTCATTTTACAGATGAGGAAATGGAGGCAGAGTTAAGTGACTTGCTCAGAGTCACACACCTACTTTTATCTACTGCATCATCTAGCTACTCAATTACAATAAAATGACTACTATTTTTATTGTGTATTGGGCAGCTAGGTAGTGCAGTGGATAAAGCACCTGATTGGAATCAGAAAGATTCATTTTTTATGAGTTCAAATCCAGACTTAAATTAACTTACTAGTTTGTGTGAACCTGGGCGAGTCACATAAAGAGTTAAATGCTTCAGTTTCTCATCTACAAAATGAGCTGGAGAAGGATATGGCAAATCATTGCAGTATCTTTGCCAAGAAAACCTCAAAATAGGGTTATGGAGAATCAGACACCACTGAACAACAGCAACAAAAAAACCAAAAATATAATGTGTCAGGATTCACCAAGTATGTTATAAATATTATTCCATTTAATCCTCACAACAGCCCTATGAAGTAAGCACTATTATACAGATGAAGAAATTGAGTATGTTGTAAAATGAGAGGGTTGGACTAGATATCTTCTAAAGCCCCTACAATTCTCTTATCAAGGAATTGGAGAGAGGAGGAAGTAAATAGAGGACATTGCACCCATTGTTCAATAGTCACTAACAACTGTCAAGTTTATAATTTAAAGATTAGTTTCATTTTTTTTTTTTTACAAAAAAACTACTCTGCGTAACAATAAAGTTGAATGTATACTACATTAAAAGAAAAGTAGCCTTATAGAGTGGAAGCAACATAAGATATCTCCTAATAAAAATGATCTTGGGCTACATGGAGACTTAGATTACCAAATATACTATTATCATATCTTCTTCCTCATAAACATCTTCATGGTGGATTCCTTCTGCAGAGAGTAGCAGGCTGGAACCAACCAAATACATGGGACTTGAAATCAGAAAACCTGGCCCATATTTAGACTCTGTTATATAATAGAGTCATTAAGCTAGAAGAGATCTTAGAGACCATTGAGTACAATCTCTTTCCACTATGTGGCTATTGCTGTGGTTGTTTGTCCTTCACTTCAAAAATGATCAATGATATCACAGGTGATGTCTTTTTTTAAACAGCTGATGGTTTGACTCATGGATGAAAAGTGGATTTAAATGAGGCAGAATTGTACAAAGTCATCATCAAAGTCCAATGGCAAAATAGGAGTCAAGATGACTGATGATGGTCCTGGATTCAGTGGATAATCTTGGTATCTTTGATAGCTAAGTTTCACAACACCTGCTATAACTCATGATCATTGGAACAATCACATGATTAATATGTATCTGAAATAAGATTTGAACCCAGTTCTTCCTGAGAGTTATAATATCTGCCTTATGATTATTGTGAGAATGAAATGAGATCATATGTGTCAAGCACTTTCAAATGAAATAAATTGGCATGGTTTTTTTATATAACCTGAATACAGTAATTGTAAATCTTTTAATCTTCTCTTTCCCAAGCTAAAGTCATCCACTTTTCAATCTTTCCTCAGTAGCCTCATTTTCCATTTTGTTAATTTTACCTTTTTGACATTTTTTCTGACCCCACTCTATTTTTCCTTTTAAAAAACTGCTGTGACCTAAAAATCTTTCCAATACTCTAATAATGAATGACCTGACATATCTTAATTGCTAAGAGTTCTTTCAAGTCACACTCTTTTTACCATATCAAGCATCATCTTGGCCATCTTAACCCCATAGCAGCAGCAATATTAAGTTTTTGATTTATATTCATCTATGACCTCATGTCTTTTCCTCCCGTGTAATCCATAAAATAGAAGACCATGATTGTCCAGCTTGCCAATAAGATAAGAGAAATTGCATCTATTGCTTGCCCCTTTTCCATGTGGCTGCCCATCATTCACAAAAAAAAAAAAATTATCCTGATAAGTCATTATTTACTCTCCACAATCTAAAACTCTTTTCTAGGCTAGCAGTACTCTTAGTATTTGGTGTTATGACCCAGGACAGTAGCAAATTCTTTAGGCTTGCAATATAATGTGAATTCCATTGGAAAGTTAATCTATATCATAGGGTCATAGAGCTGGACCTAGAAAGGACCTCAGTTTTCTAGTCTAAATCTCTTATTTTTACAGATAAGGAAACTGAGACACAAGGAAATAAGTGATTTGCCCAAAATAACACATATAGTTTACCTTAGAATGTATCTATTTGAACCCAGGTCTCCTGACTCCAGAAAACAATATTCTTCCTATTGTCCCAAATCATGTAATCTAAGATTTTAAAGTTATCCTAAAGGATCATTTAATTCTACCAGTGCATTGACACACAATACCTAGAACATAGTAAATACTTCATAAATGCTTGTTGATTGACTGATTGCAGCCAAAAGATTCATCATGACCAATATCCTGGGGGTGAGCTTTTGCTATACTGATTGTCACGGAACTAACTCAACTCATTCCTCAAACTGTGGTTGGAGCCTTCCCAGTTTAGTAAAACCTACCAGAGTTTTGCTCCCCTGGCAAAGCTCCCACAGACATCCCCTGCAGAATGCAGGGTCACCACTAGATCAGGATGAGGCATTAGAGGAGTGGGGAACTTGAGTTTTTGCCTAAACACAAATTCACCCCATCAGCAGCAGCAATAATCTCCTTTGAAGACCTCCAGTGACAGAGAACCCATAAAAAAGCCCAATTCAGTCAGTTAATCAATAAACATTTATCAAATACCTACTATATGCCAGGCACTGTTTTAAGTGTTGAGATACAAAGAAAGGGGGGCGGGAAGGAGGAAAACAGTACCTATTCTCAAGGACCGTATAATCCAATGGTATAGACAGCGTACAAACAACTATATATAAATAAGATATAGACAAGATAAACTGGAGATAATCAGTAGATCTAAATCAATAAAGAAAAAGCATTAAGGGGGATTGGGAAAGGATTCTTAGGAGGTAGATTTTAATAGGGACTTAAAAGAAGACAGGAAAATAAAGAGGCATAAATGAAATGGGAAAATATTTTGGTTATGAGGCACAATAAGTGAAAATATCCACTCAGAATATCACGTCTTGTGAGGGGAATGGCAAGGGGTCAGGATGCTACTAGATCCCAGATCACATAGTGAGGGGAATAAGATGTAAAAATATACTGGAAAGGTAGGAGCAAGGTGGACAGCACTAACTGTGATGAAGTAAAACATCTAGGTACACAGCAATGTGATTAAGACAGCAGTATAATTAAATCTCTGATATAATAAAGTGTCACATAATGTTTTTGTTTTTGTTTTATTTTCCGAGAGGCGATGTCTGTATATGTGGCTATATTTTATATTATAGGTACAATTGTTGCAAATTGACTGAGCATTTCTTCTAGTTATAGTCTTAGGCAGCACTTATGTTAAACTAATGTTATTTTCAAAGTGATTTTCTTTCCACATTCCCTTCCATTCATAGACTGCACTCATCCAATTCTGACAGATTCCTGACTTCTCTAATTTCTTCAAATAGGTGACTAGTACAGTAATGTTGTCCAGTCCCTTACAGTCTGTTAAGGAATATACAGAATTGTGTATTTAGAGCCAGAAAATCACAGGCACAAACTCCACATTTTACAGATGAGGAAACTGAGCCCCAGACTTGTCTAAGATCACACAGATAGTAAATAAAGGAACTGGATTAAATTCCTGATCCTCTTACTTCAAAGTCAGAACTCATTCCACTTTCCTATCACAGCATGTGATCTGGAAAGGGAGTGTATTCTAATAAAATAATATTAGATTTGAGAGACAAGAGACCTTGGTTTTTGTCCTATTTCTGTCTCTAACTCTTTCCAGGAGATTGTTCTGAGTAGAATAGAGGTCTACATGCAATATTTATTGATTAGACCAGGTCTTTGATACTGTCAGTTACAAGGGCTATGGAAAGTCATGGCAAAATTTGGTTGATCAGAGAAGTTTATTGGTATTGTATGCTGGTTTCATGATGGCATATTTGCATGGACTCTGGATAATGGATGATGTTCTTGTACTTTTCCAGTCAGCGGACTTTGTGTGCTTGCTGCCATAATTTAGGATATTTTCAGCAACGTTGTCAGATGCCTTCAATAAGAACAAAAATGGTGTCAAAGTCAACTACTGTACTGACAGGAAGTTATTTAATTTGAAAAGGTTGCAAGCCAACATGTAAATGGAGGAAAAGTTGGTATGCAACCTTGTTCATAGATGATTATACACTTAGTGTAGTCTCTGAGGGTGTCCTACAGCTGAATATGGATCAATTCTCTGTTGCGTGTGCTCAGTTTGGCTTGATAATTAACACCAAAAAAATGGATACTCTCCACCATCCAGAACCAGACCATCTATACATAGAACCATAAGTTAGGGCAAATGGAGAAATTTGGAATGCTGTGGACAAGTTCATCAAATTTGGCAGTACACTTTCCTTGAATGTCCACAGAGATGATGAGGTTGATGTATACCCTACCAGAGCTAGCTCAGTGTTTGAGAGACTCTAAAGGAAAATAGGGGAAGAAGAGGTATTAGGTTGCCTAAACTGAACGTCTATTGAGACATTTTGTGTTGACTTCATTGTTGTATGTCTGTGAAAATTGGACAGTAAAATAACACCATGCCAGGAAATTTGATCACTTCCATTTAAATTGTCTTAGGAAGATTCTGAAGATTAACTAGCAAGATAAAGTGTTGGACATTGAGGTCCTTTTCCAGATGAAGTGGCAAGCATTCAAACTCTACTGCACAGAGCAGAGAGAGAATTAGCAAGCTGCTCATCACTAGAGGTATTCAAGCATATCCTAATAAGTATCTGTTGAGTTTGTTGCCTAACAATCCCTGGATTCAAGTATCAAGGATCAACTATCTCTGAGGTTGCTTCTAGCTCTGAGATTTATGATTCTTTTTTACAATGGAAGGATCTGAGGTCTGTAGAAGTTAAGGAACTTGCTAAACTCACAAGGCTAGTTAACAATAGAGCCAGAGCACCTGTCTCCTGATTGTGGTCACCCATTCCACTAGACCATATACCACAGTGTTTAGTTGAGATCTGTTGAAGACCTTAGCTTAAAAGGGTCAAGGTCTGCCACTGCATTCAGAGCCATCTCCAGTTGTCCTGATCTACATCTGGCATAGCCTCCCTCATTTAATTCCAAATCATTTGCATATCACAGCATCATTTTCCTGATGTCATGTTCTCTTCAAGAATTAAGGACAAACAACAACAAGTTAAATCTACTTTCGCATTGAAGGCTTATTCTAGAAAGGGACTATGACAAAATAGATTTTAGAGTGCTGGTTAATCCAAGAAGAGTTGGATTCAAATTCATTTACGAGCACCAGTTGGATGACCCTCCCCCCAAATTATTTAATCTACATATAAATCCGCTTAGTCACTTAGGATATATGTATTATCATAAATGAATTGTTGGTTTGATGGTGTGAGTTCCCTTGCTGAACCCTATAATCTTACTTTTACATAATTCTATTAAAATCATAGATCTAAAGCTGGAAGAGACCTCAAAAGCGGTCTAGTTCAACCCCTTATTATTTATGGTTGACATAACTAATGCCTAGAAAGATTAAGTGTCTTTCCCATAGCACACAGCTATCTAGGGGAGACCTGGGATGTGAAACCAGAACTTTTGACACCAAAACTCACATATTTTTCATTGTCTCATTCTGCCTTTCACATCAATTTAGTTTGTAGCATTATAGTGTTGGACTAATCATCTTATTACTTCTATCCTCATTCCAATAAATATTTGGGAATTGCCATTCCTTCTGTTAGTTCTTCAGATCATAGGTTTAAAGCAAGAAAACAGCTCAGAAATCCTCTGGTATAATCCTCTCCTTTACAGTTAGAGAAACAGTGGCCCACAGATGCTATAAGTCACCTAAGATCACCTAGGTTATTAGAAGGAAGAACAAGAATTGAACTCACATCCTCTGATTCTTAAAGCAGCTAGGTGGCACAGTAGATAGAGTGCTCAATCTGGAATCAAGAGGACTCAGCTTCCTGAGTTCAAATCTGATCTGAAATACTTCCTGACTGTGTAACCCTCAAGTCACTTAAGTCTGTTTGCCTCAGTTTATTCATCTGTGAAATGATCAAACACTCTAGTATCTTTTCCAGCAGAAAAAAAAAAAAACAAATGGAATCACAAAGAGTCAGATATGACTGAAAAATGACTGAACAACAACTTTTAACTCTAGATTTGAAATGCTTTACTTATATCATAGTCTTTTTAGAATATAATAGAATTCTTTTACTGTGTTAGCAACTTCCCATAAAAACTAATATTAATAAGGAAAAATAATAAGAACAAATAAGACATTGAGTAAATATCATGTTTAGTTTATTTTAGGTCCATGTTCTGATTTAATTTAGGCCTTGAACATGTGGTTTACTTTTTATTTTCATGACTGGTGGGTCATTCTTTAATGAAAGCAATTTTACAAAGTGGGAGTTAGGGAATTGGCAGAGAGAGAATAAAAACAGAAACTTTGTCGTAGCATGAGACAAGGTCCAGGACAGCTAAAAAAAAAATATAGTGTGTGTGTGCATGTGGTATCTAAACAAAATGAGAAAAGGGGGAGTTTAAAAGAAAAGAACAAGTTGTCCAACTGAATGGAAAAGAATTCTCTCTGATGCCTAATTAATGAAACATAAGTCCTTTGTGAATGCCCTTTTTGCATTCTATGATTGTGAAAATAAGAACCTGAAGAACCAGAGATTAAAGGAAAAGAAAGGAATGGGCCCAGGAACAAAAGCAACAAACTCCATCAGAAAACAGCAAGTGTGGAAAAGGTGTGAAAGGGAGGAGGAAATAAGAAATAGATTAGGAAAAAGAAACTAAACTATCATGTGGACAAGATGTCAATTTGGAAAATATAATTTTTTTAAAAGAAAAGAGGAGCGAGAGAGAGTTGATATGGGGAAAGACACACAGAAAAAAGTAGAAGAGAGAGATAGAATAAAAACAGAAGAGACAAGATAGAGGTAAAAAGAAACAGACAGAATGAGACAGAGAAATATGCACTGAAATGGAGACAGTAAGAGATACAGAGATAGAATTAGGGACACTCACAGAAAGACATAGAGAGATGGAAAAAAGGAGAAGAGCAATTATAAAGAGATAAAGCAGAGGGGACAAAGACACAGAAAAAAAGAAAAATATATTATATTATTTTTCAGAAAGCATTTTTCTCAGTGAAGTAGCATCCCCCTGCCCATCCTATCACACATACCCCAAAGGAGAAAATTAGAGTTAGCACAATACTTTTCCCTGGCCCTTATTTTCCTTTCCCCAAATCTCCTTAATGCAGACACACACACATACACACACACACACACACACACACACACACACACACACACACACACACACCTCCCTACGAGAAGTTTAATTTGTAAAAGCGAAATGGAATTTAATGGAGTTTTCCGCTTGTTATCATCTGCATTAAATCATCATGCAGGAGCAAAGGCTGACAGGCCTAGGGGGAGAATATGGCGGGCACAACAGGAAATGAACACTTCAAACCTCTGGTACCTGGTTTCTGATTGAATTTTGCCCCTGAATGAACAGCAGTTTGAATTTGGAGGAAAAGTACAAAGCTCTACACACTGTGATTTAAGAAAGATCTGGTCCTCAGGAGTACCTGGAAATAGGTTAGTTATCAAAGCTCAGCCTGCTTTCTGAGGTGTTGATCCAGTACTATTGGGGTGGACAGCTACTGTGTACCAAGGGCCCAAGTACAAGAGATAGGCATTTAAATAAAAATTCAGAGACTATTCCGAGCTGAAAGAGAACTCATAGCTATACATCCAGTTCCTTTATTTTACTGGTGAGAAAACCTAAGCTATTCACTTAATTTTACCATCATGCAAAGAACATTGAATTTGGAATCAGTGTCCAAAACGCATACCAGCTAATTACTACCTGTGTGAACTAGGAAGAAATAATTTTACCTCTCAAAGTATCCCACTGATAGGAGGTAGTGTTCTATGCTTTACTATAAATTAGGCTACTTGGATTTTAGTCCCAACATTGCCACTAACTCACTGTAATTTTGCCCCAGAAAAACACACTTTATAGACACAGACAAGTCATTTATGGTGGCGAGACAGTCATTTGGCTGGTTTAAAAAAAAAAAAAAAAGGACAAAGCAAGCTGGTGAGAGGGGCAGGATGTAAGCTGTAGATAAATCAGCAATATAAGATGGAGACCAAAAAGACTAATGCAAGCTTAGACTAAATTAAGAGAAACCTAGCTTCTAGAAATTAGGAAATGAAAACCCTGTTATCTAGGCAGCTAGATAGCAAAATGAATAGCATGCCAGTCCTGGAATCAGGAAGCGTTGGATTTACTTACTAGCTGTGTGACCCTGAGCATAATTTAACCATGTTTGCCTTAATTTCCTCATCTGTAAAATTATTTGGAGGAGGAAATGACAAACCATTCCAGTATCTTTGCTAAGAAAACTCCAAATGGGGTCATGAATAATTGGATACGACTTAAACAACTGAATGAAAACAAGTCCTGCTGTATTTTACCTTGGTGAGAACAAATATAGAATATTATATTTATTTCTGACAAATTTTAGGAAAAATACTGAGGAGAATCAGAGAAGTTGACAACAGGATGGTCAGGGAACTTAAGCTAATGTCATTTGATGATTTTTGAAGGAACTGGTGATATCTGACCTAGAGAACAGAAATCTTTGGGTGAGAGGAGGCAGGATAATTTTCCTAATATATTTGAAAAACTGTCATATGGAAAAGGAGCATCCTCTCTTTGACTCTGTAGGGCATAGATAGAAATGAAAGACAGAAGTGATAGAAAGCTGCATTAAGATAAATGAATGTCAAAAAAAATTTTTTAAAAGAAAAATGAATGTCAAGAAAATCTATCAATTAGAGCTGGGGAAAAAAGGAGAATGGACTACTTTGGAAGACTCAGAACATTGTTCTGTTGTTGTTTTTTCCAAATATGGGTTGGAATAGATGTCTCAGAGATACCTTCCATTTCTGAAATGCTGTGTAACTATAGCTTAACACTTTTAAAGCAAATTTAGAAAAATTAGAAATATATGGTGACAATTTATTTCTTTTCTAAGTAATCATCAACTATAACAAATCTTAATGCTTTTCTTTATTATTTGGTCTCCTTTTAAGAAAAGCAAATTTTAATTCTTCCTTTTACTGCAAGAGACTGAGTAGATATTTGAATGGTAGCAAAGGATTTGAATAAGGAATTTATGGGAGACATGGCTGGAAGAGTAGATAAGGGCCAGATTGTTGAAGAGCTAACAGATTGTTAGACTAGCTAACAGCATCTCAGCTCCTATCTCGGCTGCAAAAGCAGAAGAAACCTAGAGTAAAAACCATGTGTGGAGAGTAATTCTTAGAGAAGTCCTGATTCTAAGCAAAGACCCTTGGGTCAGAGCCCAAAAGAAATCAGACTGTGATAAAAAAAAATGCTAACTAATAAACATATGGCTATTTTTTGTATTCAGAGATGAGGTTGCAGATGGTGACCATGGGGGATGTAGCTACAAAAATCTATAGATGACCATCAGTCATGTGCACACTGTGCACACATAAAAGCTACCCTTTGGTTGACAGATGCAGTGTTATTTTCAGAACTTGGCCCTATTTGATGCTCAGATGAGGGGGCAGATTAGGTCAACAATTGTGCTGTGGAGTTTGAAGCTGATTGAAGCATCAGTGTATTAGGATCAGCTGGGGCTTTCCTGCTGCTGGTTGCCAAATTCAGGCATTGGACTACTCCCTCTATCCCAAATTTAGTTTCAAAGGCTGATCATTTTTGACCCACATACCCAACAAGCACGGTAACCAAAGGTTGATATTTTCATGCTACTGGATGCTATATTTGTTTACTGCTGTTCTTCTTGGCCATAGTTTAATCAATGCTTTATGTTAATTGATTATTTTAATTGTTTCAATTTAATTAAGGTTTTATTCTAATTTTTTCTAATTCTAATTTTTTTATTCTTTGCTGTTTGCTCACACATAAAGCAAGAAGAGAAAAAAATTAAAATAGTAATACTGAAGAAAGAAATCAATCAATGACCATTTGAACATAAATAAAATATCTTCAACATCAGTTCTAGTGCAATGCTTTCTTTGTTCCTTTGAGTTCCCAAGGATGCATATTAATAAAATAAATTCATTAATGTAACCCTCTTCCCCAATTCTCCCTTAAGTTTTAAAAGTTGGGTGATAATATAACATGTCTCCCTTTGACTCAAATCCCAACCTAGAACTTCTTGAACTCCAACTCACCACATGTAACTATTTGATGCAATCCAAGCAAGACTTAATAGTAGGCACTGTGGAATAAAAGTATGAAGAAAGGGAAGTTTCTAATTGCTTAATGGGGATCAAGTATAAATATAAATCATTACCCTTTTTACCCAACTGGTGAAAATAACTATAAAATACCTCTACCCTCTTCCTCAGTCATTGATTCTTGGGGAAAGAGCAGCTGGGGAGAAAAGAAACCTGAGATTTCTAGGTAGGAAGGCTCATTGTTCTTATGACTCTCCTCACAATTCTTGACATCATGACTATCAGTAGCTCTGGCCAAATTGCTGATAATTTGATTCATGTATCCAATTTACTGACTTCTTCCTAGGAATTGTGCTTGGTGACTTCTGTATCTACATACAGTTCCTAATATCCTCCCTGAGATCCATTTATTGGTCTTCCAGGTCAGTATCTCAAAATTTCTTCTCTCCCTTTTCCTCTTTCTTTTCCTCCCTCTCCTTCCCTGTTCTCTGTCTGTCAGTCTGTCTGTCTTTTTCTTTCTGTCTTTCTGTCTCTCTATCTCTCCACACACACACACACACACACACACACACACACACACACACAGAATTTAAAGAAGGAAATAAGTGCCATTATTTCTGCCGAACCTTCTCATAACAACTGCGCTGCTAAATATGCCATTCTTTCTGGAATCCAATCTCTTAGGAAGTTATTCAGAGCTCTTTGTTGGCGCCTATTTAAACAATTATGTGTGATAGGGCACATTGCCATACTTCTAGCCCTTTCTGTGGCCCTCTATGTTAATAAGATGTTGCAACTGCCACAAATACGCTGACTTTCTCTCGGCTTTATGTACTCCTGTATTTGTCTAGGTGTGTTTGCCATAACTGCTCAGCATTGTCCATGCTTAGCCATATAAAGGTCCTGACCTTCATATTCCCCCTAATGGGGCGATATTAAAATAAAGTCTCAAGCCAATGCCTATCTAGGAGTAAATATCCCATAGTTCCTCAAAATAACTATGCCTGGTTGTCCCTAGGTGGCAAATATTTATATGGAGAAACCATACCTTATATGAGTTTACGGAAATAATTAGCAAAATTTATATACTGCAATGACCTACAGTCATTTTTTAAAATATCCAAAATAATTATATAAATGCTCATCAATAATCCTTAGTCCTGCTGGTTTTCTCCAGGATACCCAGCACTTCATCCACTGAAAATACAAACTGCAGAAGCTTAGAGATAATGCCAGAGTAGCTCCTAGCTATAACCCTATGCCCAGTTCCCTCTATATCAGAAAGATGTGTAGATCTGCAGACAGAATGATGAGAGACCAAAAAAATAGAGAGATCAAGAGAAAAAAAAAACGAGACAGAGACAAAGAAAGAAAAAGAGAGAAAGAACCAATAAAGAATGCTCAAAATGGGTTGGAAGAAGGTTAGGAGGAAGAGGGGAAAAGAAGAACTAAACTACTTCCATATAGTCAGGCTTAAGATAAAAATTGAAATGGGGAGAGAATATACTGATCTTAATATATGCCATTATAGAAGCATTAAGAGTATTCAAAACAGGAATGTGTTGAAGCCAACTCTGACTCAGAGAGCCAACTGTTAAATTTTCAGTGTGAATATTTACACCTTGGAAAATTGGCAAAAATTACACATTAGGGTTTGATTTATTGTTTTGTTGATTTCTAGTCTTAAGTGATGGAGAAAATGTCAATAATGCAGATTAAACTTAAAAGTGTCATGTGTACTTTTTTTTTTTTTCAGAGAACCAATTGTTAAACGTTTACCAACAAATACTTGATTGGAAGCAAATTTATTTCTATAAGAAAGTACTTATGTAAGTTCCTCAAGAGCAGGGATTGTATCTTTTTTTTTTTAACCTTTCTATCTCTAGTGTCCTGCAAACAGTTGTTGATAATTTCCTTGAAATATTTCTCCCAACAATTCCTTCTTGCTCTTCCATTCCCATTGCCACCAATATAAATGAAGTCTTCACCACCATATGCTAGATTTGTTAACTAATTTCTCTGATTCTCCTTCCTTTTAATTTATCCTATGTGGTACTACCAGGCTAATCTGTTCTTTAATAATTAAATTTTCTTTTTTATTGCTAATTTAACTTAAAAGCTACTTTTAACATGTTAATCCTCCACTCATGGATTTTTAATGACTCCCAATTTCCTGCTCCATTCAATCTATATCCTCTGCCTGACTTTCAACATTTCACACTCCAAACTTGGTTCTTTCTACTCCCCAACTGTACCTGCTACTGTAGGGAAGCTGGTATTTTCTTGAATTTGCCAATGTCATTCAGCAATACTGACCTGTTTTCTTACTCTTCATACTGAAAAAAAAACCTAAATTAGAATCCCCTTTCTAAGGAAGCTGGTATTTTCCTGAATTTGCCAATGCTATTCAGGAATATCGACCTCAGTTTCCTTACTTTTCATACTGAAGAAACATCTAAATTGGAATCCCCTTTCTCCTGTCCCTTACCCATTCTCAAGGCCCAAATTCAATCCCTCTTCTTGCATGATGTCTGTCTTGACTACCTGAAATCTACTTATCTTCCTCTCCCCTTAACTCTTAAAGTATTTATCACCTGTACCTCACAATTTAACATCTGGTTATATAATATTGGTAGTCCTAATGTTCTCTTTCCTTTTTTTTTTTTCTTGTTCCATTATTCTTATATGTCCACTTTAGATTATATTCTCCTTGAGGGCAGGATTTTATATTCCCCATAATGTCATTCACACAGCAGATGTCTGGTCACTGTTTGGTGATTAATTGATTCATACTAAAAGAAGAAATAAAATTTAAAAATACATGGGTTGAAAAGCCAGATCTTTAGTGATGGGAAAGAAAGTAATGTTTCTTTGTTGCTCAGAAAGCAAAATAGCCTAAATCTCTACATATTACTGTGGACTTGTCATTTGAGTCCTTGCAAGTTTTATTAGTAGATTCTCAAATGTCTTTAAGAAAAAAAAAATCACCATGTAATTGTGAGGAATGAAGTACAAAATCCCCTTATTACCTCTCCCACTGATCCCAAATTCTAGAGATTAGAATAGACCTACGAGTTAACGCCTTTACATTCATACCACTCCAGTTGGCATTATGCCTGGATCCACAACTGTCTTTAAACAGAGGTATTTACAAGCCATAGTATCATCTGATTTTAGAACTGTGAAGGATCTTGGAGACAGTTTAGTCCCACATTGTTACTAGCAAGTTTACATCATTACCATGGATTTTCTAGGGCCATGAGATTCCTGAAGATCTTGTTCAGAGTACGAGAGGCAATCAGGTGATGAAATGTCTTAAGTTTTGAGTCAGGAGACTTGAATTCAAATCCTGCCTCAAATGCTTATTGTGTCCTCTGACTTTTAGGCAAGTCACAGCTTCTGTCTCAGATTCCTAAATTATAAAATAGGTATAATAACACACCTACCTCCTAAAGTTGTGGGAAAAATCAAGATACTTCAATAAGGCACTTAGCACATGGTAGGTACTGTAAAATATTAGTCATTATTATTATAAGTTTCTCTTATGCCCCCTGTTTAATCCACTCAAGCTTTGAGTGGATTTAAACAGGGGGCATAAAAGAAACATAATAATAATGGCTAATATTTGGCTTGAATAAATGGCTTGAAATGTAGCCCCCTTTTCTTGCTTCAATTCTCACATAACTGGCTCCCCATGCAGTAGATAGAGCAGGTGTCTGGCTAAGTGGGATGATCTTGGGCCTTGAGGCTTCTGGCTTCTTTTTCTGCTCTGTATTCCTCAGTTAACAGGGTGAGTTTCTGCATCAGATACCATCAACAGGGGAACAGTGTGAGCTCTAGCCTGGCTTGCCAAAAGACATGGACCCTGAGGGAGTTATTTGGACAGCACAGAGCCAAGGTGAAATGTGAAATGACAATTTAGCAGTCCTGCAAAGTGCTTCATGTTCTGATGGTTGTCTCAAATTCCTGGGAGAATATAATAATAGTAGTTGCTGCTGCTTTCTGTTAAGCATTTCTTTTGTGTGAAAGAAAAGAAAATACCTGCCTGTGCTTAATTCACACTGTTTGTACTTTTTTGAGAGACTTTAAACATAAGCCAGAGGTTTAAATAAATCTTTTCCTTGGCATCAGTGACCACTTCCAGAAGCCAATAAGAAGATTGCTTTATCATCTCCAAAAGTTCTCCAGGACTGGCCAAAAACAGGGTGTCTGTTTGGGAGCTACATGTCCCCCATTACATAATAAGGTTCTCATTTCTCCATCCTCTCTCCCATCTGCCCAAGAAGTGCTTTCACCTTACTTCTGCCTCAAACAATCCCCAGCTTCTTTCAGTGTTTAAATCAACACCATCTTCTCTAAGAATCTAATCCTAATTTCTGCCCCCCAGTTGCAAGTATTTTGCTTCTTGAAAATTACCTTCTATTTTAATTATATTTTATATTTATTTTATCTGTATATATGTTCTTTCCTCCATTAGACTGTAAGTTCAGTGAGAACAAGGAACTGTGTCCTTTTGTCTGTGTATCTCCAGTGACTGATTCATAGAAGGCAGGGCTTAAAAAACTTGCTAAATGAATATATCAATGAATTAACTATGGAGAGTAGATTCTCATACAGATTGGACTAGATGACCTCTGATGTTCCTTCTAGATTCTGTGTTTCTGAGGTTAGAAGAAGGGAGAGAATACAGAAAAGAAGATCAGGAGAAGTATTTGATGTAGACCTATTTTTGAAAAAGAGACTCTGTCCGTCACTAGAGTGGAGTCACTAAGCAAGGCTCTCCCCTTCCCCAGGGGCAGCTAAGTCGATAGAGCACCAGCCCTGAAGTCAGGAGAACCTGAGTTCAAAAACTAGTCTCAGACACTTAACGTTTCCTAGCTGTGTGACCCCTAGACAAGTCACTTAACCCCAATTGCCTCAGCAAAATAAAAAGAAAGAAAAATAAATCTCCACCCCGCCTCAGGAAGTGACCAATGACAAGTGAGTCAAAATACCAACCTATCTGCCTCTTCTCTGTAAGCAAAAGGCCCCAGGAGGAAGCCAGGGCTTCCATGGAAAGTTAAATAGAATATTTTAGAACATTTGCCCCTAGGGAGAGATATTTCCATAGGAAGAAGCACAAGATTAGAAGTCAAATGTCTTGTATTAAAGTCTTAACTTTTTCATTCAGTTTCTATGGGCCTGCAGAAAGGTCATAATCTCTTTTTCTTTTCTCCCCCCCCCCAAATTAATTGGGGTCAAATGACTTGCCCAGGGTCACACAGCTAGTAAGTGTTAAGTTTCTAAGGCTAGATTTGAACCCAGCCTGACTAAAAAAGTCATAATCTCCCTAGAATTCAGTTTCCTTAATTGTAGAATGGGCTCCATGTCTTCTTCAGAGTTATTGTGAATCTCCATGGAGATAATAAATATGAATGCAAAGTGCATCAAATGTTTGCACACATATGTGAACAGAATAGAGGAGACAGGATGAAATAATGAATAAAGCACTAGACTTGGAGTCAGTAAAAGCTGGGTATAAATCTTGCCTTAAACACTTACTAGCAGTGTTACACTGGGCAAGTTTCTTAACTTTTCTATGCCTCAGTTTCTTTATTTGTAAAATAAGGGAATTCGATTTAAAGTCTTTAAATTCTCTTCTAGCTCTAAAGCTACAATCATATAAATTTTCTAGTGAAATCAGAAAGTGCTCCAAAAGCAGAGAGGTTAAGTTTGCTCTTGTCTCTTCTACACTAAGGGAATTACTCTGACCTGAAAATTCTACTCCCTACCTCACTGTTTAGTATCCCCTGCCAGTGCTATGGAGACATTTCCCATCATTTTCATGAACACTTTTTTTAGATACTGACAGTCTATAGACCCTATGGTTCTAAAAACAATGGGGCCAATAGATCACTTCACAAAAGTAAGTTATTGCCCTAGTGTAACCTGGGCAATGATTTGCAGGATAATTGATGGGCAGGTGTTCTGGTCGTGTTCTTCAGATCAAAGTACTCAGATTTCTGAACTACAAATCTTTTTTCAAGTCTAATCTTCTTTCAAGAGTTTTCATTTTCAATTCTTCGGAGCAAGGCTATATCTGGATATCCTCAAACCTCTGACAGGATCGTATTTTACAAGCCACCATTTCCTCCAGACACTATTTAACATCATATTGGGAAGCAGCCTTAGTGTAATGGAAAAAATAGTTTATTTGGAGTCGGAAGATCTGGGTTCAAACCTCAATTATTTACATAATTTGCTTCAAAGAATTTCTGAATATTAAATGACGCAATACATGAAAAGTATTAATAAATAGTATATATGCATTTCAGACAGTGTTGTTGCTGCTGCTGCTGCTGCTGCTGTTGCTGTTAGAGACAGCAATATCTAGTCCTCATAGAATTCCACATGTAACATATTCTCTGTAGCATGTGCAGCTGCCATTTCCAGGTAAAACTATTTCAGGAGACAGGCTAAACCAGGTTGAATTAGGAGGATGTCTACCTTAAGCATGTGAAGACTTCACCTGGAGGAATCAACAGATAAGAAAAATTTATTCCAATATCCCTGAAAATGCTTAGAACTTGGTCAGGCTTTAAAATAATCCAAGATCATCCATTGCTTTCCAAAACATCACCAGTCATCCTGACTTTTGTCTTGAACTGGACTTCAAAATCTAAGGAAGAGAGATTGAGGCTGACAATTTCATATAACTCTTGTCTCATTAAATCCAATTCACCTACTAGTCCAAACATTATCTCTGACGCCATTGGTCCTCTTCAAAAATGAAGGATGAACTTGAAGAGACCCTCTATATAATTCTTCCTTTGCCCCCCATTCCCAATCTCTCTGACAGATGTTCACCAAAAGAATCATGCAAAGCTTCTTTAAAGAATGGCTCCATGGTGAACTAAGACATATTTTTATGATCTTACGGGACTACCTCAAAGGTCACTTAGTACATTCTCCTGTCCCTGGATTTATTGGTCTTACTGATATTGATCTGGGATTTCCCTTCATCAATTCTTCATTTTAACAAGCATCTCTTATTTTTCAGATTGTAATTGTCAATGGGGATACAGAGACAGAAACAAAACAGTCTTTACTTTCAATGGGCTCACATTCTACATCCATTTGCCCTATCTCTCCTTTATTATTTGTATATATCAGGTTCCTCCCCCTTCCCCAAAGTATTAAGTCTTTGGGAGCAAAATTTGTTTCATGTTTTTAATATTCCTAGTTCCTAGAATAGTGTCTGGAATATTATAAAGGATAATATATGCTTGAATTGAATGAATGAATGAACAAATAAATAAATTAAAGAACAGGTGAATGAATAAATAGTTGGGTACTTGTTTCTGTGAATTTGAAGTTTGGGTTTTGTTGTTTTCCTTGTGACAGACATTTCCTTATGTAGAGTTGGATCTAGCTAGATTTCCTCTCTTCCCTCATCTTTAGGATTGACAGGCCTAAGAAGCACTTAAGTGATGTCTACACAGCTTGAGAAGGAAGGATACAAGAAGAATAGAGAAAGAATGATGGATAGAGAGATAGAGGGTGAAGAGAATGAAATAACATTTCCCTTTCCCTTATCATTATCCCATTCCTCTCTTTGCCCTTCCTCATTCTCATTCCCATTATCAACCCTCACCTTCCAAGGCATTATGAAAAACTGATAGAAACTACAATATAACCATTAATGGCAGATGTGGGAGGGCACAGGCACTTTGGAGCACAATCTGAAATGTATTTTCTCTCTCTCTTTTTAATCCATTTAAAAGCAGTAGAATTAAAATAAAAGTTTTCAACAAAGGAAGTGAAACACCAATCTTTATCTCTTTTCTCTAAGTCTTTATCTCTTTTCTCTAACACACATACCAACTAGCTGCTTGACCCCAGGCAAATTTATACCTTCTCTAGGCTTCCGTTCACTATCTACAAAATAAAAGGGTTTGGATTAAACGATGTCTAATGTTGCTTCCAGCTATAAAAGTCTATGATTCTACAATATTATTCCTGCCAGTCTTTTTTTTTTTTTTTTTTGACAGAGAAACATAGGTGTCACTGAGAAAGCCATTTCTGAATCAGGTTACCCAAGCCTCTAGGCTCATTAATTTCTGTGTTTGCCTGTCTTCTTTGTGTTTACTATGTAAACAGGTTTTAAAGCATCCTTTTCTGTGTTTTTAGTAAACACACAATAGCTTTCTAACTAACAACCCCAGACATCAATGAAAACCACTTTTTTAACAGATGTTCAGCCATAATTACCTGGACATAAATAACACATACTTTCTCTTTGAAATTCTGAATCTATCTCATCCACAGAATGTCCACAGTCACAGAGAATCCTAGCTGATTTGATAATGTTTGAGTGCCTCCTGGAGACTCAGAACCTTTTAACACATACTCCAGAGAACCAGGGCCATAGACCAAAGAACCTGCTGGATCTTTTTGCTTGGAAGAGTGATTGCTACCAAAGCCATAAATACAAGTTTGTAAGATCTTTACAGAAATATCATTCGAGGTGGTACTGATGAAGCATGTTAAAAAAAACAATTTTTTTTTTTAATTTTAAAAGGATGAATAGAAGAGTAAGGATACATTTTCCCCTAACTATGCAATCATGTCATATCATCTTCAGTTGAAGGAATTATGGGGTATTTAGATTTTTTAAAAATTAT
This sequence comes from Antechinus flavipes, assembly GCF_016432865.1. Lineage (NCBI taxonomy): Eukaryota > Metazoa > Chordata > Mammalia > Dasyuromorphia > Dasyuridae > Antechinus > Antechinus flavipes. The sequence continues at coordinate 326,123,467 of NC_067400.1, read as the reverse complement.
ATAGTGTGGAAATCAAGACCTTTTCACTTTCTTCTGTAGTTGGGAGTGGGGGAGTGATTGGTCCTCCCTGGTCAATTGAAGTAGTCACAGAAAGTAAAAAGGAGATAACATATTAACACCAAAATAACAAGGTATTAATATGTTAATGAAGTGAAAGGCACATCTGGGGACTGCTTTCCCTTTATAAAGTGTGAAAAAGTTGTTTTTGTTTTTGTTTTTTTTTCTGATTGAACTGAAAGGAGAACTTGACACCTGCCAAATCCTAATGATAATCTGAATTAGAGGAAGGGAGCAGTTTTGAGGAGGATGACCTCTGTGTCCCTGCCAAAAGGCAGCATGGGGAACAGATTTTCATCTGCTACTCTGGCTCCCATTGGTCATAAAATTTTGCATCAGAACTACTCAACCAAGGGGAAACTGCACTCAGAAGCAAGAGATACACACTATACAGAGACAGAGAGAAACTGCTTTCCAGACAGAAGCAGAAAAGAGAACCAGCCACAAACTTAAAAATAAATTCATTTTGACATTTGGAAGTTGAATTTCAGAAAGGAATAGACCAGGGAGCTCAGCTGAAGGATACAACCAACAGCAATGCTGAGCACAAAATGGAAAGCATGAGGATGTCATGAGAAGAGAAAGAACTGTGTGGCTATGTAATCCAGAGGCACAATCTGCTTTGGCCATGTATGCTCCCTATTTATGCGATTCATTACTAATCTACCCTATGTCTGTGCCCATTTTTCCTATGAGTAATGTGTGCATTGTTGGGACAGTGAACCCCAGGTTTACAAGGGGACCTTTTTAATATCATTACAACACCTGAGTAAATGCCTTTCCTTTGAGCTAATTGTGTCTGATAGATGATTATTAACTGTAATTTCATTTATAGGGGTTTCTGAGCCAAAGTTTTAATAACATGAACTCACATGGTACTCTATAATCCCAATATAGCAGTCTCCCCACTATGAACCCATCTCCAAACCTGTGATTATTGTTTGGGAGGGAGGGGGATGCTACACTTCAATGACATTGAGGGGTTAAAAGAGGTATTAGATTTAGTCTGTTTGCTCCTTTACAGTAATGAAGGAAAGTTGAAAAGGAGCAGATTTTGGCTAGGTATGAGGCAAAACTTCCTATCAGAGGTGTCCAAGAGTATAATAAACTACCTTGAGGAGCATTTAATTTTGCATTACCAGATGTCTTAAAGCAAAAGCTAGATGACCATTTGTGAAAGAGAGATCTTTATACAGGTATAAATTGGCTTAGAGAGAATGTACTGAATATTCTTCCAATTCTGAATTTTTATGAATTTTTCTTTATCTCTCCATTTTCTTGTTTTTTCATCAGTTCTGACTTATCACACACACACACACACACACACAAAATCATTCAAGACACAATATTTACATCGTACATGAAATGTTGCATTTTTTAAATCTTCAGTGAAATATATATAAATACAAGCCACAAAGAAAGGAGAGCCTTACATGCCATTTCTGCTTCCCCAGCATTTTCATAACATTGCTGTCTGCTGGTTCTCTTCCTTTCTCTCTGACCAATCTTTTTTGTTCTTTTTTGCTAGATCATTATCCATATCCTGTCCCCTAAATGAAGGTGTTTCCCAGTTCCCTGTTCTGGGCCACCTTCTCTTTCCTCTCTATACCAGTGTTGTCATATTCAAATAGAAACAGATCCCTGTGCTACATGTTTATTTAGAAGACCACAAATTAACATTACCTATGTTGTATTTTTTTTATTCTATTAAAAATTTCCAAATTATATTTTACTCTGGTTTTGGCCACTCAGAATTTTTCAAATAGTCTGAACTCTTCCACAAATTTTTAACCCTATTTTGATAGCCTTAGATTCCACAGTTTAAATTATCCCCTTTATGACTATGGCTTCCAAATGCATATATCTAGCATTAATCTCTATTTTTCCAGGGTGTAGTTGTGCATCACTGATTGCCTGTTGTACATCTTTAAATGGATGTTCTAGGGGATTTAAATAGTATTTCCAAAGAGGGGGAAGAAAGACAGAAGGGAAGGGGAGGGAAGAGAAAGGAAGTGGAGGAAAGGAGAGGAGAGGAGGGGAAGAGCGGGAAAGGGAGGAGAAGAGAAGAGGGAAGGAGAGGGGAGGGAAGAAGATAAGGGGAGGAGAGGGTAAAGGAAGGGAGGGAGAGGAGAAGAGAAGGGAAGAGAGGAAATAAGGAAATATATGTCAAAAGTATTCAGCACAGTACCTGGTACATTGTGGGTGCTATATAAATAATTATTTCTTTCCCCTTCTCCCTCTCTCAAAGATCCCTTTCACCTCTGAATCTGTGATCCAATCAGCTTCCTCCCCTAAATCTATACCTTCTCTAACCTTCTATATTTCTGTTGAGGACATACTGTCATTTACCCAACTGCTTTCATGCATTTTATCATTAGCAACATGCTACAGCCTACTTACACCCACCATGTATCTTCCACCTGCAATTTTGAATCTTATAGCATTGGTTGATTTGAAAGCACTATATAAATGTATGCTAAATATTATCTCTGTCTACTCCTTTTTTCTTTTATCTTTTTGTTACATATGAAGACTTTATTTCCCCAGATTCTAGAACCTAATATATCACCCCCAAAAAAAACAACTACATATATATGTAGTTATCTTATGTATGTTTTATATATAGATGTGTGTGTGTGTAGTATGTATATATACATATATAAATACATATACATATAAGTATCTTTATCTATAGATGGTACAGTAGAAGGAAAGCTGGGTCTGAAGTTAAGGAAGACTCATTTTCCTGAGTTCAAATCCAGCCTCAGACACTCACTAACTATGATCCTGGACAGGTCTCTTAACTCCATTTGTCTTGGTTTCCTCATCTGTAAAATGAGACGGACAAGGAAAGTGCAAACCACCCCAATACCTTTGCCAAGGAAAACCTCAAAAGAGGTCAGAACTGAAAAGCAACAAACAGCAATATGTGTGTAAGTGTATATACACATAGGTGTGTATGTATGAATATGTATATGTATATATATATATATTTTTTCCTGTTCAAAAAAGAGATAGCATAGTTTAGTAGATAACAAGCTGGCCCCAGAGCCAGAAAAAGCTCAGTTCAAGTTCAGTTTTTCTGACAATACTGAAGGCAGGATTCTGGACAAGTTGCTTAATTTAGGGGTATTCTAGACATCTCACTAAGAGCTGTCTAGGTTACAAAAAGATGGCATCCTGCATCAATAGGGGACATACTCTAGGTCAATTAAATCTTGGATCTAGTCCTTACCTCTGAATTTTTGCATGGACTTTTCTATGACTATGCCATTTCTCTAGGTCAGGGACCATGCTTAACAATGCTTAGCAAAGTAGGTGCTTAATCAATGCTTGTTGATTGATTCTCTCCTCCCAAATCAAATACCCCCTCCTCCATGAAACTCCTTCTGATTTATGTTCACAGTAATCTCGACCCTGGGACTGACTCTGATGTCAGAGAACTAGCGTTTCCTTCCTTGCCTGTGTTACTTACTCCCTATCTGTCCTCAGATAAATCATTTAACCTCTCTAAATCTCAGTATCCTCATCTGCAAAATGAAAGGGTTGGCTGCATGGTCTCTACAATCTCTTCCTCTGAGGTCATGAGTCTCTGAACTCATGAAATGTTTGTTATTAAAGTTGTTTGCTCCATGAGGGCAGGGACCTTGTCTCAGCTAAAGGTTGTCTCTTGTTCTGCCCTCCAGGGGCTAGCAAGGCACATCACTAACAAGTATTGAATTGAGTTGAATTATATTTTAGTCTTGTTTCTTTCTTCCTATTCTTCTCAGAGTAAGTGAATAATTGTAACTTAGTTGTTTCAATCATCATCTGACTCTTTGTGACCTCATTTGGGATTTTCTTGGCAAAGACACAGGGTGATTTGCCTTTCCCTTCTAAAACTCATTTACATATGAGGAAACTGAGGCAAATAGAGTTAAATGACTTGCCCAGGGTCAGAGATCACATAAATATCTGAGGTTGGATTTGAACTTAGGCTCTCTTCACTCCAGGGCCAGTTCTATTATCTTAACTACCTAGCTGCCACCGTATTTCTTTCATTGATCTCCTTTGTCTCATATTTTCTTCTCCACCTTTCATCCTGACCCTGACCCCAATTCTTGGGTCCTTTTTATTAGACCCAGAGTATTATACCTTTGTGTGATAGAAATAATTATTGTTTGGGTTTCAGATGTCAGTGAAAAGTCTTCAAGGTGATTGCTTTTTTTACCCCTGAAATTGCTTTATGTGACTTTTTTAGGCTTTTCTACTTTGTTTCTGATAGCACGGATTCATTCTGTCATAGTTGGATGTACCTATGAGGGTCTTCTCCAAAACTCATCTCAATTCACCACAAATGAAATGATGAAAACCAAACAGGATCAAGCATTCCAAATGGAAAGGAATGAGGTGGGAAGGAGAAAGCACCCTCCACCCTGCCCTTCTCTCTTTCAACCACATATGGTCCTGGCACGAAAGGGCTGCAGAAATTTAATAACATCTTAGGAGCCAGGACAGATTTAACAGAGCCATCTGTGACTACTCAACACTCTATGGTATAAATAGCAGGAGGGGCTGGGGCTGCAGGTTTAGGGTGGGGATAACAAGCTGGAGAGGTGGGGGGAGAGAAGAAGGCTGAAGAAGATGGAGGTGGGTGGTGGCAACAAGTCTGGGCAAGGGACAGAGGGTCCCAAAAATATGCATTCTCCATTTTCAAGATCTTTAAAAAGTATCTGGAGGCCCATATCCAGGGGTGTAGAAATTCAGACCTGAATGGAGACAAGAAGATAAACTAGATGTCACTAAAATAATATAGCCCCCTAATTCTATGAAAATTCTTGCCATCTTTAGATAATGTTTCCCTACTAGTATTGACCAAAGAAGTCATGAAGATGATGAGATCATAAATTCAGAGCAAGAAGGGACTGTGGGTCATCAAGTCTACCTCGTTTTTCAAATGAGGAAATTGAGACACAGAAGAATTGAACCCTTGATCCAGGAGTCATACAACTTACCCACAAATTGGTCCCATGGATCCAAGGGTCTTTACTATATCTACATAAGCTTAGAAAAGAAGATAGAACAACTTATTAAGGCACTCATTGCTGTATAACCAACCTCTATATATCAAGAATCTGTGGTATTTTGTCAGTGTGGCACTTCCCATGTATATAAGTTATAATAAACTATAACTTAGTAGCTAAGTCGTACAATTGCCTGATACTTAGAAAATATGCTTCCAAATCAAGGAAGTGTCAGAAATGGCATTGGAACTACATCTTCCTAACTTCAGCCTCTTAATATAGTAAATTCTGTAACAAGTATTCCAGAGATACATGCACATATGAACATATATATGCATATATATGTTTATATACATATATAAGTATATGTATATAAACATATATGTTCATATATACACACACATATATATGAATTATACAAATCAATATGTATTTTAAATATTAACATATTACAAATAATATATTTATCATATATCTATTCACATATATGTTACAGTATATATAAATTATATAACATTAAAATAAAAAATGATTATATATATAAATACACACACGTGTGTATATAGATATAAATACATCTATATACATTCATGTCTATATATATAAATTGTGACATATAAAAAACACTAGTTCTTTTTTCTATAATATTTAACAATTTACTTCATATACATTTCTCCTCTGATTTTCAACACTAAAATTGACATAGGTAATTCTTGCTAATACTATCCCCCCTTCATAGAGTTAGAGCTTTAGAAAAGTGAAGACACTTCACAGCATCTCAGATTTCATAAATAGCAGGACTAGAACTCAAAATCCAGGTACTCTTTTTGCAAAGCCAGAATCCTTTCAGCTATATGTTGCTGCCTCCATGGGGTGGAATAACCAGAGCAATTTTTTCTCATGAGCTAAATGGAACACATAATAGAATTTGGGAACAGGCTAGGAAGAATGATGAGGGGAAAAAAAAGAAGAAGAATCTAGTTAATTAAAAAGAGCGGGGAGAAAGAATCAAATCAAGTCAAGAAATATTTACCAAGAGCCTATTATGTGCACAGCAATATGATAGGCACTAAAGTATTCAAAGAAAAGATGAAGGTACAAGACAAAGAAAAGAAGATCAGGCAATGGTTAGAAAGAGGAGAAAGGGTTAGTAAAGAAAGAAAATTTCTTAGTAAAGAAATTGCCATTGTTAAATGGCAGTAGTAAACATTGGAAATGTGAAAAGATAGATCCACTAATACATTATTGGTGAAATGATACAACCATTTTGGAAAGCAATTTGGAATAAATCAGTTACTTAAATGTTCAGAGAGAGAGAAAGAGAGAGAGAGAGAGAGAGAGAGAGAGAAAGACAGAGAGAAAGAGAGAGAGAGAGAGAGAGAGAGAGAGAGAGAGAGAGAGAGAGAGAGAGAGAGAGAGAGAGAGAGAGAGGATTAGTAAGGATGAGAAAAAGAAAAGTAGTAAGGGGAAAAAGACAAAATTTAGAAGACAAAAAGGGAGAGAGCCAAGATAAAAGTAAGTGTCAGAGAGAGAAAGAAAGTCAGAAGCAATTGTAGAGCACAATGGAAAAGGAGAGCAAAGCAAAAAAGAAGGAATTAACATGGAAGGGGAAAATTTGAGATACAAAGGGAGGGACGTGTGTGCTAATTTGATAGAAGAAAAAAGGCCCCATAGGAGGCACAAGAACCAAATGTCTTTGGGAGGAGAAATATAAATCAAGAGTTCTTGGAAATGGTTCTCAGGAGAGCTGGCACCATGTCAATAAGATTGCATGAGCCATGCAAGAATTGATCCCGTCCAAATTTGGTTTCCATTGCACCCTGCTTAATTGTATTCTGTACCTCTCAGAAGCACTGAGTTGGATGCATGAGACAACAGAGTAGTGAAGGTAGAGAGGACCAAATATTCACATCCATGTCTGCCAGTATTTGCTGGCCTTAATTCCTGGTGTCTGGGGAAAGCATCCAAAGGATGGAGAAGGAGGACACTCATTTCTGATCTCAGACCAAGGCCAATGCTGATCTTTTATTTTCTAATAGAATTTCCTTCCAGCTACATCTGTAATACTGCCTTAATAAGGACTTGGGCACATCATTGGAAAATAGCCTCCATCTAAATCCTTTACAGCCTCATGGCTCCAGACCTTCACAGCCCCTTCCAAGCAGGCATGTAGGGCTGACCTCAAATGACCTTACTCAATGGGACTATCTTCCCACTTCCTGCCCAGACTGCTTTCTACAGGGAAGCCAAAAAACATCATTTATCATAAGAATTAAATTTATGCATAAAGTCAGATAAAGGTCCCACAAGGGAGAATGTAGTGAGGAGCTCATTGGCAATGGCACCAAAAAAGTGTCTGCAATCATTAAGGTGCTAGATCTAAGGGGCAAAGGCATCTCTTGAATCAAAGTAATGTCCAAAATTTAGGCCTTCTAAATCCTCAGAACATATCACTAGGCTATACAATTTCTATTGTCTTTGCCCTTGTTTCCCTACTTGCCCACTCATTCTTTCTGCTTCCTTTGTCCTTAAATTAAAAAATCACATATCTACTCCCATTAAATATACAATTAGTTTACCTGAAAAATGCCAGTTCATTCATTAATTTGTTCATTCATCCACTCCTTCATTCAATCAATGTTTGATTTACAACTATGTTCAATTCTGGACTAGATAAAAGTCATCTAGATAAATAAAATACAGACCCTTCCTTCATAGATGGGGCTTATAATTGCCAGGGAAAAAAATCAAGTAGAGATAAAAACCAACAAAACAAAATTTCATTCCTTTAAGAAATAATAATTTGTAACCATTTTCTTAATTTGCTGTAATCCCAAATGAATGAGTCCTTTCAAGAGAGCCAAGTCAAATATACCTCCCTTACATAACTGTAGCTAAGGTAGGACAACCACAGTGTTGCCTCAGAGCAGCAGAAGTTAGAAGGTGCAAAAATTTTAAATGATGACTTTTTTCAATTAAAATTTTTATTATATTTATATTTTTGATAGAACTTTCACTCATTTAACAGAATAGAAAGTAGCAAAGATAATTTGTTAAACTAGGAAGCTACCAGATAGCATATTTCCTGTTCTCCCTTCCAAAAAGAACATAAGAAGATATGCTCATAACATCCAGCATCAGCACAGTGAGGTCCTACCTGATCTATCCTTTCCTTGTTCTTTCCCAGGAGATGTCTTTCCTTCAATGGCCTCAAATTAAATCAAAATTTCCTCTGATAGTGGTTTATGAGTTAGACTGTCACTTCGCTACAACACAGTGACAAGTGCCTTGCCCAATGTTTCTACTTCTTCCCCCCAGAAGCTAGGGTACATTTAGTGTTGTCTATTCTCATAGACACAAAAATTCCTTTGATTACTCTACTTCCTTCTAAATATAGATTCTGTCAAATCCTCAAAAGATCATAAACAAAGGACCAACCTTTTTAAGTATCAACATATCAGTGTCAAGTTGACCTTTGATCCAGATTACTTATAGAGGATAACTAAATGCTTTATTCACCTTCAATTGTCATTACTACAGATCCCCTATTGTTTCCCTGTGTAACGAACTGAATTCCTCTTTCACTTCACATAACTGACAATGGATGTATCAAGTAGGGAAATGTGTCTCCTCATGGCTCATTCAAATGTCAGTCAATATTTCTTTGCAATTTTATGATCAAGGAGAAGAAAAGGACTTTTTAAAAGAATTAGATGAAGCACTTTTCAGAAGCATGCCCTGAGTGATTTTTGGCATAGATTGTTAGACATTTGATAGGGGGCTTCCTGGAGCTGAGAGATGATAATCATGACTTGAAGCCTACAAAAGACTCTCTTTCTCCTCCCCTCAAATTCACTCCTCAAAATGTGTTCAAATCCAATGAGATTGAAGTAATCTACTTCTAAGTTTCTCCTTCATGAAAGCCGATATTGAAAAGTTCTGTTGCTAAATAAAAAGTATCCTTAAGTAGTGAGTTAAAGCATAATAGAACTAGACAGATTACAGGATCATTGCTCTGAAACTGAAAGGAACCTTTATAAATCATCTTGTCCAATCCTTTATTTATACAAAAATAACTTGGATCTAGAGGGGTTAAGCTTTGCTCAAGATCACACAAATAATAAGTTAAACCAGTAGAATTTAAGATGCAAAAAAAGGCCAAAATCCAGGACTTTCTTCCAAAATGTAAGTGGTTTTCAAGTCTGTCATATCCAAGGTACATGTGTTTTATCTGGGGAGATACAAGAAACCTGCTTCTAGATGACTGTATAACTGAAGCTATTCTACCTTATTTCCCTTGACCCTAATTTCCTTACCGGTAAAGTGTAAGTTTTTAGAGGTGGAGGGGAAAGTAGTGATAGCAAATGAGATGATCTCTTAAAATGTCTTCCAGGGCAGGACAGATACAGTGGAAAGAGTATCCAACTAGCAGTTAGGAAGACCTAAATTCAAATCGGGTCTCAGATACTTACTAGCTATGTGACCCTGGACAAGTCACTTGACCCTATTGCCTCGGTTTCCTCATCTGTAAAATGAGCCAGAGAATTAAATGGCAAACCTCTTAGTATTCCTGAAAAATTAAGGCAAACAGGATTAAGTAGCTTGCTCATTCTCATATAGCTAGTAAGTGCCTGAGGCTGGAATTTAACTTAAGTCTTCCTGACTCCAAGCTTGATGCTCTACACACTATGCGATTAAACTGACCCAAAATTATCTCATTACCTCCTCAAAAAACTCATTTCCACATTCCTCAAATCGATCAATCACTGATGCTCTAAACTATGAAAGTTAGGACTATATCTCTCTTCCAGTCTTGTGATACCTAAATAGTCACTGAGTTCTTCCAATTCGGACTTCATAATTTCCATTTCTTTTGACCCTTTTGTTACATTCTCATTGCTCTCTGCCTAAGTGTCAATAGCCACTTAGAATATAAATTTCTTTGTAGACTATCATGGAGAAGAATGAAACAGAAGGGATGAAAAATGACTATGTTTAGGCTAGGATTTGTATTTGGATGCACAAGTTACAGAGCTCATCCATCAATGCAAACATACATCATATACAATTTACAATAACTATATATACAATATATATATATGATGTATTGATGGATGAGCTGTATAACTTGTGCATCCAAATACAAATCCTAGTCTAAACAATAGTCATTTTTACATTACATATACATTTATATAATGCATGTATGTATACATAATATATATATATTATTTGTAAAATGATGTGTGTATGTATTGGTTAACTATATAACTTGTCCCTATACATAATATATAAACTTATATATATACAAATACATACTATGCATGTGTGCATTTGCTTGTACATATACATCCATATACACATATATCTTAGAAATAGACACAATAAATGGACAAAGAGATGGCCTAAATTTCAATAGGAAGATAAGGACTTGTTGGATTTGCCCTTGTAAAATTACACAATTCATTTAATAATCTCACATTTCCCTTTGAAACAAAAGCTTAGATTTTTAAAATCAATATTGTTCCAGTGATGTCATATGCCTAGGTCATGGAATAATGTTGTCTTCAAATTAATGAATTTGATGATCATTCAAAGGGCGATTGGAGGCATAATCAGACTGAAACATACTATATAAATGCGATGTTAAAAAAAAGCCAGAGTTCTACAAAAGATGCTATCAAATTTGACCAGAAGAAACAAACAAACAGGCAAAAAAGAGTCATTTAGTAGGAGTGAGGAAACCTGGGTATCCAATGAAGGCAAGGGAAGGTAAGAAAGACACAGGATATGTTAAGTTTTCTAGAGAACACGGGCAATAGTTAAAGAGGATGAGTAGATTCTGATTGATTGTATTCTGCATCCTTCAAAATAATACCTACATTGGTGCCATCATATTCCATCACCAATGCCTTGTTCAGGTGTCTATTACCTCTCACTTGGTGTACCATGATAGCTTCTTTTCTAACCAATCTTCCAGCCCTCATACAACCTCCTTCTATATATGGCTATACACTGTATCTTCCTTACACAAAACTTTACACATACATCACTTTCCTGGCTCAAAAAACAAAACAAGAAAAACAGAAAAAATGATCCTCCAATTCCTACATCACAAAGTACATTATCTCAAGCCTCAGTCATACTTATTTCTTCAGCTTTACACAGTTCCTTCAAATGAACCTTCTAGTCCAGTTAGATTAATATATCCATTGTTCCTTAAACATGATGAAGTATTACTTTTGCATGATTTTTTCAAATTATTTCCAAGATATGGATATTCCCCCACGTGGTTTGTCTAAGACTGGGTATGTCTCATCTTCAAAGCCTAGATCAAATCCAGTATCTGTAAAGTAAAAGTCAGCTCCACCATTTTCTTGCCATTCCCGATGCTTGCATTGCTATTATTATCATTAATTTGCGATTCTTTTTCTAGAATTTTTTTAGGCTACTTGTCTATTTGGTGAAGGTCAGTTTAGTTAAAACTAGGTAATATAATCCATCAATCTACCTCACCAAGCACTAAACTGTAATTTGTCAAAAGACTATGGAAGTAAACAAATAAGTGAGGGCACTACTGTTGAACTCTTCCCTCCTCCCTCAGGATTACCATATTGTGAGCTGTGACCTCTCAATGTACAAACCAAGTGAGGGCCCTGTGTCAACCTGTGTATCAAATATTAGTAAGGTTTAATGTCTTTATTTTTGCATTTAAAGAAAACACTACATTGTAAGTTCTAACAGTTTCTTTTTACTTGTGCATCCCCTTGGGTACATTCACCTCATTTTGGAGACCACACATTTGACATTTCAAATATCCAGCTTTGTATTATATTTACATATTTATTTACATGTCCTGTCTCTATAACTGGACTGTATATCCCTTAAGGACTAGAACTGTGTTTATTTATTCCTTATCCTTCATCTCTCTCCCTTATATTTATTACATATATAATACATACACACTAGACACTCAATATATATTTCTTAATGATAGATTTACCAAATGGCTGTTATTTATCATTGGTTCAATAAATATTTATGAAACACCTACTAAGTACAGAGCACTGTGCTAGGTATCTGGGGAAGAAAGTTCAGAAAAGATGTGGTCTCTCTTCTCATAAAGTGTATAATTCAGTATGGAGAAAAACACCCAATACAATCAACTATAATAGTAAATATTACTTGATAAGATCACTACAGAGTTACAAAACTAAATATCCCATATAATGGTTTCAGTGATAGAAGGACTATCAGAGGCCAACTAGTTCAGTCCTCTTATATTAATGGATTTTTTGACAAAGAAACTGAGATTTCCTTGGGAAATTAAGGGAATTGCCACACATCAGTTAATAAGGAGGAAGTTGTTCAGTTACGTCTGACTCTTTGTGACCTCACCACCCATACTGTCCATGGGATTTTCTGGGCAAAGATACTGCCCATTTGGTTGCTATTTTCTTCTCTAGTGTTTTATAGCAAATCGTACCCCAAGTCACACAGTGAGTGTCTGAGACCAGATCTGAATTCAGGTCTTCCTGACTCTAGGCCTAGTACTGTTTTATCAACTTTAGCCATCTGTACTGCCTTCTAAGGAGGGATTTGAGAAACTATTTGGTTACTTGCTTAATATTTATTACAAACTCTTTCTTCCTACTGTGCTCTATAATGACTGGTGTTTGGGATTTTCTTTCACTTCACTTTTTATATTTTCATTTTGTAAAATAATTTGTTGGCAATAGAGGGCCCATGGCTCATTAGGCCATAATCTTTAGCCAAAATATGGTTATTCTCTTCCCTATAGCATATATTATATAGAAGATTCTTAACTACCCTCAGGAAGAATATTAGAGCCTTGAGGGTAGGAATTCTTTTTTTTTTTTGACTTTGTATTCCTAACATCTAACACAGTGTCTGAGACACAGTGTTTAATAAATGCTTGTAGATTGCCTGATTCTTGAAACATATCTCAAAGATTCATTTTATTATCCCTTCCCTAACTTAGTAGATTTATCAAACATCACCTGTTGGCCCCCATTTTCATAATGAACATATTTTAATTTTACTAGGAGTCTCTTGGACAAAAATCCAACTCTAGGCCTATCTTCACAACAGTTTGGATTCCATTAACACAGCCTTCAAGAACCCATGGATATCTTTATACCATAAGGAATGATATTGTGCCTAAGGAATATCATTTTTAAAAAAGCCAAATCCTTTAGCAATCATTATCATCCCCATAGCATTTCTATTCAACGTGGTTTTCTCTAGATTGGGTTCCCTGAGCAGAGACAAATCTTAAGAGAAATTCATGTAAGAATCTGACTGTTAATGAATTGTGGCTATAAGAAAATTCAAGGAAGGGAGAAAAAGACAAATGAAGAAGACAGATACTGGGGAAAATAAGAGAGATGAGAAGTAAAGGATGGGGTCCTTTCTTCTTAAGTTGAAGGGATAAAGGGTTGAGAGTGGATAGTGGAGAACACAAGGGACCCGAGTAGAATATATGAGCTCTAGAGGAGACAAGGGGTAAATTCTAGAAGGGCAGGAATATTGGCTGTAGAACAGAATTGGGAAGGGAAACTGAGCAATGAAGATGGAAAAAAAGTCAATATTCAATATCAAAAACATTTTAGTTGCCTCCTGTTTTCAGAACACTATGCTAGACCTGGGAGAGATAGAAGAAAAGCAAGATGAAATCATACCCCATCATCCTCCTTATCTCACTTTTACTGGCGAGATACTATGTACCCACAAGGTATATAGTATGCATCAATGGACTAGACATGCTGGTTTTTAAAGAGCATGGAACAGAATATTCCCTGTTATGAGAGAATGTGCAAGCCAGTGGGAAGCTCATACCATAATCATAATTCTACATGGGGAATGAAGCTCAGTGGGTAGGCTGGATCTGACCTTCGAACAAACCTCAGGTTTGCCTTAGAGAGGAAAGGCTAAATGGTGAAAATAAAACCGGCTTGAGACTGCTCCTTCACAGACTGGAAGCATTATCATATCAACAGCATGACGGCAGGGGAAAGTTATTTTTATTTTAAATTGTCAATATTAATCTAATGCTTGCAATAAATGCAGTAGGGATGATAAATGTAGTTTTTTAACAAAGATGAAAGCAACAGCAGCCATGAGAAGCCAACGTCTTTTAACTTAAAGTTCTCATCTTGATTAAAATTTCCATTTTATTATCCTAATCAGCAATCTTTGTTCAGTGTACTACAATTTCTATTTTCTCCACTTAGAGAGATAATTAACACTACTATAAACATATTAGGTATAAAATGTTTGTTAGAATCCCAGCATTTTTCTTATTTAACTTATTGTGAGTAATGCTTTCATACCAACAAAGATATTCCTTTTCCTTCAGGCAGATTTTACCCAATTTTAGCTGAGGAAGCTTACTCTATTGAATGTGCTATATGTCTGTCAAAAGACCTAGATTCAAATCTCTGCTTTGCTGCTTTACTCACTATGGCACAAATCACTTAACATCTCTGTGCAACAGTATTCTTATCTATAAAATGAAGGGAAAAACAAAATGACCTCTAAGATCCTTTTAAGATCTGGATCAATGATTCTTGAGATGCTTATGTATCCTATTCCCGAAGAATGGAGGGGTAATATAGAAAAGTATAAGAAAAAGTAAGATAACTCATCCATCCATCCAACATCATATGGTAAATATTTTTATAGACTATTTAGCAGATAAAGATTTCTTGCATGACACGTTTATCCAATCCCTGTTCTCATCAAGGGACTTACTTATGAAGATATAGCTATTGGTCATGGCACTATAAGAATCAAACCCATGATCTTATATAAGCTTGTCCAATTCTCTAAACAAATGGGCCAAGCTGCATTTCTGACTCTAGAGGAATTTTTTTAGGATGCTCCAGAGATTTCTTCACCCTGGCAGCTTCACTCCAGCCCTAGACATCACCTACAGGAAGCACCCTTTCTCCCTATGGCCCTCCACTTCAGACGAGAGAACATTTAAAGTTCCTCCCAGTACTAAATCTCTGGTCTGATGACCCTTTCAATTTGAATGTCAACACTTTCACCTATCTGTGTGATCTTTTTGGAAGTCACCTTATCTCTATGGACTCATTGTTTTCATTTTTAAAATGAGGCAGATTAGATTTCAAATATATGGTCTTCTAAGGAATTCCAAGTGCATAGCTCATTACCTTCATTATAACCATGTAGTTACTGGGAGAAAAAGTCATGTTTCTTCATTTCACTAATGAAAAAACTGAGAAAAAAGTTATTACACCTTCTGATGGAATAACTAAATGGCTTCAGTCACCTTCATGACTGTTGGAACAGAATGTTTCATCTACCCCTTCAAATGGGGAAAAATTCACATCTAGGGGTAAATATCTCCCTAATTCATTGATGAATTTGAGACCTGTTGGTTACCTTCAACCTGTTTTTTTTTTTTTTTTTTTTTTAGCATGTCTGCCAAGATGTTTTTACTAAGATGTAACTGCTGTGCATGCTATAGTTTCTTGGACCAATTCTCTTATTATACCTACCTCCCAAGAATAATAAAATGAGATATTTATAAAGCACTTTGCAAATCTTAAAGCTTATGTAAACGCTAGCTATTCTACTACCATTATAATTATGGGAAGCAAATATGACCTTGATGCTGAAGTCGGGGATTGATGCTGACTTGGCTACTCATGGTCATGTGCCATTGGGAACATCAGGTACTTACTCTGAGGCTCATCTTTCTAACTATAAAATAGTTTGATGTACATCTATGCACAAACTCTGGTTCCTACAACACAATACAGTACTTGATATGATTCAAACAAGGCACAGTCCAGAAAAGCTACCAATCCTCACTTTGAATACTGGGCTTCTCAAAACAGTCCAGAATAACTTGAAAAAGATGTTATTGTTAACTATGTGAGCTTGGCCAGATCACTTGACCTCAATGGGTCTCATTTTCCAATTGAGTTTATTATAAGATAACCCATTCCATATTATTGTTCAGTAAGAAATGACCAACAGGATGATTTCAGAAAGGCCTAGAGAGACTTACACGAACTGATGCTGAATGAAACAAGCAGGGCCAGGAGATCCTTATATACTTCCTCAACAATACTATATGATGATCAATTCTGATGGACGTGGCCATCCTCAGCAATGACATGAACCAAATCAGTTCCAATGGAGCAGTAATGAACTGAACCATCTATGCCCAGTGAAAGAACTCTGGGTGATGACAAAGAATCATTACATTGAATTCCCAATCCCTCTATTTTTGTCCGCCTGCATTTTTGATTTCCTTCACAGGCTAATTGTACACTATTTCAGAGACTGATCCTTTTTGTACAGCAAAATAATGGTTTGGACATGTATACTAATTTTGTATTTAATATATACTTTAACATATTTAACATGTATTGGACATCCTGCCATCTAGGGGAGGAGGTGGGGGCAAGGAGGAGAAAAATTGGAACAAAAGGTTTGGCAATTGTCAATGCTGTAAAATTATCCATGTATATAACTTGTAAATAAAAAGCTATTAAAGAGAGAGAGAGAGAGAGAGAGAGAGAGAGAGAGAGAGAGAAGAGAGAGAGAGAGAGAACCCATTCCATTGTTGCAGCTTCCAACTTGGGGGAAATTCTTCCTTGTATGAAGCTAAAATCTATCCTTTGCTTCTACTCATTGGTCCCTGGGTCCCTGAGTCCTTTGGTATACTGGAGGTATGCAAAATACGTCTAATTTCTCTTCCACAGCGATAACTCTTCAAATATTTGAAGATAATAATCATGTATGCACCTGTTCTCCACAAACCCACACCCTCTTAAGTCTTCTCTCTTTCAAGTTAAATATCTCTAGCTTGTCTGATCCCTCCCAAAGTGAGAGATTCAGTCCTCTTAATTGAAAAACTTTTCTCTGTACACATTCCAGCATGTTGATGTTCCTCTTAAAACATGGATCATATAACTCAATATAATATTTCAGATGGGGTCTGAGCACTCTGGGGCTTAGTAGTGTTACAAGTCTTGCCCCAGACAGCATACTCCTAGGCATTCTATCTAAAAATAATAAGCAAGGACTTTCAGGCCAATTCATTAGCTATTCAGTAACTGAACACCTTTTAGTCTTAAAGTAAAACCTTAATCCTGCAGCCTAGTTTTTAACCCTTTAAATAAGTTTAACACTCTTCCTTGAATATTATTTTAAAGTTAAGAGATGGGTTTTCACAGCATTCAATTTCTCCATTCGATTGTTCATTCATACATTCATTTGTTCATTAAGGAACTCATTCGGTGTGACATTTTGTTGCTTAGTCATTTCAATCCTGTCTGACTCTTTGTGACTCCATTTGAGGTTTTTTGACAAAGAAACTGGAGTGGTTTGTCACTTCCTTCTCCATTTCATTTTACAGAAGAGGAACTGAGGCAAACAGGGTTAAAGGACTTGCTCTAGGGCATACAGTTACTAAGTGTCTGAAACTACATTTGGACTCAGATCTCCCTAACTATATGCCCAACACTCTATCCACTGTGCTACCTTGCTGCCTTAGTATGGTAAAAGGAAGCATTATGGTGTGGTAAAAGCAGACCTGGAAACAAAAAGCCCGAGTTTAAATCATAGCTCTAAATATACTAATAGAGGGGGAGGATTTTGGGGAGATGATGGATTAGGTTGGTAGATTTTAAGTTCTCCCAGTTTCCCCACAAATAGAACAAATTTGAGCTTCAGGGTGAACATAGACTAGTGAAAAATCAAGATTTGGGTTAGAATCTCGGTCCTCCTAATATATATAATATACATACACAGACACACACACACACACACACACACACACACACACACACACATATATATATATTTCCTTTCCTAATTATAGCCTGTTGGGGAGGAGGGGGGAATGAAAGGGGAAAAAAGAATAAAGTAAAAATGGTACATAGCATATAACAAAAGAATAATTTACAAGAAAGTAAAGATGAACACTCATTAATATAATTTCTTCTACTATATATATATATATATCTATCTATCTATCTATCTATATATAGTATAATATACTTTCTTGAACTGATATTTGTTGTTATATACATTGAATCCCCTCCTGATATTCTACTGGGCACTGACAATGTTCTCTTTTGTTTTATTTTGTTTTGTTTTGTATTCTTTTTCTGTTTTTATTTTTTCTTATTGTTTCTTTAAATAAATTAAATTTCATATACATAGATATAGATATACACTAATAGAGTAGACAAGGCAACTCACTTCAAATACATAGTTGGAATGTACTTTGCTTACCTATAAAATAGAAATGGTAATAGTATTTCTATTACCCATCTCCCAAGGTCATGGTGAAGAAAACACTTTATATATACTGAATTGTGAATGGGAATTGTGACTCATGAGAAGTAGCACAATAGTAGGAAGAATATTGGCTTTGGAGAGAGAACTGGATCTAAATGTTGCTGCTGATGTTTAATAATAATGTGCTTTTGTGCAAATTATCTCTTGAGCCTCATTTTCCTCATCTCATTTCCAAATGAGAGGGTTGGACTAGATGGCCTCTGAGGTCTCTTCCAACACTTCCATGTATCCTATTAATCCATGATTCAACTTATTCACAGCAGCTAAAATGTAAGTAAATTCTAATTATTATTAATTATTACTTTTTCCCTCTTCATCCTCTTACTACAAAATTGGAGTTATAAATCTTAGGCTGGAGTCCTAGCTTCACTAGTCATGTGACTTTGGACAGATCAAGAACCCATTCTGAACCTCATTTAACAACTATCAAAAAGCTGTAATAATATTTAAAATGAAAATTGTGCAAATTTGCTGAAAGGAAAGAATTTTGTTAGCTTAAAAAAAAAGGCACTATTTGAGCTACTATAAACTTCTATTAATTGCCACATAAGGAACATCTTTAAAGCCAACAGATTTTGGGATTGATCAATTAACCTGTCACAAAGTTGCTAGAGAAGACACAAGATACAGAAAAAGTACCCAGTCTACAACTCTGAAGGCCATCAAAGGGGCAGGTCTGGACAGATGCACCTGCATTTTTCCAACAGCTGCCATTAGTGGATCCTTTCTGTTCAGTCTTAAGCTTGGCACAAACCTCACCTGCATCTTCTCACATGAGTTCATGTCAGCCCAGCTGGCCACAGGAGCCTTGATGCTGTAGTAGAAGCCTGTTCACTAATAGCAACTGCTGAGAAATTCAATCCTGTCCTTTCAGATATACCCCTTACAATTTTTATGTCAAAAAGCACTATATTGGACCATAGGAAATTTACAAAAATACTTTAGAAACAATCCCTCTCGTTGTAAAGCTCACAATTCTCAAGAGTTGCACTCACTGGGGAGGGCAGCTAGATAGTGGACAACTTCAAATCTTGCCTCAGACTTGAATTGTTCTGCCTGGACACGGACCTCTCAGCCTCCATTTCCTCATCTGTTAAATGGAGATAATAATTGTCTCTGTTTCACATGTGAAGTACTTTTCAAAAGTTAAAGGGGGATGTTAATGTTAGCTATTATCATTGGTATTTAATTCAAGTAGCTATTAGTGGATGGAGGAAGAAATTTAATTTTTTTGTTACTCAAAGTGCTAGTTTTCTGTTAATACTAATTCAAAGCTGAAAAACATTGTTATTTTTTTTTCTTTTTCTTCCTCTGCCTTTTTTTTTTTATTCCCCACGAGGGCATGCATTTTAACCTGGGTCATCTCCTGGGTATCCTGAATGTTCAGGAAGGCCATATCCTATTAATCAGTGTGAAATTGGAACACACCCTCAAACCAGTTGGAAAGAGGCATCTGCACATAGTGTTGAAAACACTTAGGAAAAGAGAGGAAACACAAATACACACAAGCGCAGGAGCAGGGGCGATTAATCTCTGGGAACTGAAGGAAATGAAATCATTATGTCTGCAGCTACAAAATCTAAAAGAACAAATTTCCTGCCAGGATAATAAATGGATTCTTTTGTTTCCCTGTTGGCTCTAGTCACATGACTGCCTTGGCCCATTCCTCATCCAAGAGACTTTTTTGGCGTGTAACTAGCCCAATGGGTTTCAGTTTCAACTTGGGGGGAAGGGATGAGAGAATCAAATTAAGAGAGATTCCTATTAGGATCCTCCTTCCTCTCTTGTCTTTTAGACTCATTGCTCCTAAAATGTGCCCTGAAAAAAAAGTGAACAAGATCTTTTTGTTTCTGTTTTTATAACAGACAGATTTATGCTTCGGATGAAATGAAATCATGCCTCTGTATTCAGGCAGGTGATGCTCAGAAACAACCCTGTGAAAAACAAATGGCTTTTGAACCCCACATAGGCACTATCCAAGATATACTTTGGAAATAGCAGTGGATGGTATACATGGCAAATAAGCTACAGAAAGAGGGTGAAGAGAGCTGGAAGAATGTGGAAAGAACAAGGAGGGGTTTGGGGGATATCAATAAAGGTAGGTTATAGCCAACGGGGGCTCTATCAGACTGCACTAACATTCCATGGAAACTAGACCTTTGTGTCATTTTGGTGGCAGATCTGAATATGAAATACTTTGTAAAGGAATTTCTCTTCTGTCGCAGTATATCTGGACCTAGAGGTGTACTTTTTAACTAGATTCATGTTTGAAAAATAAAAACAAAAGCAGCTGGTGTTCCAAGGCCTATAGAAGCTCTCAGAATAGGCCTAAGGAAGTATTTTTCTGACTTGCTATTCTGCCATCCTGGAGTAACTGGTGAGAAGAGTCATTTCCTGAAGGAAGCACTGACTTCCCTCTTTGAACTTTCCAGCCCTGGGCAAGGGAAGGAAGGACAACCTGGAGTCACCAGCTGTCTGTCCTACTTCACACTGGCCTGGACAGATCATGGGGCTCAAAATACACGTGACAGGAAAGCGGGCAAAAGTTCTCTTTCCTCTGAGAAAGGTCTGACCTGAGGTGCCAATGATTCAGTCTCTGATAAAGTTGGAGAGGGCAGTGAATGCAGGGCAGATAATGGCCCAGGAGGGCTTTCCTGTAGAGAGATGAAAACAAAAGAGAAAGCTTGGTGGATACTTTTCAGGCTCCAATGAAATGCTTTGAAGTGTGAGTGCTTTGGGGCAAAACAAGGTGGAAAAAAATGATTCTCATCTTGGCAGAAAAATGGAGTTGTCCTTCCTACAGAGGACTGGCTGGCATATATATATTATTGCCACTGCCGGGGGCCTGCTTGGTTTTATCCTCTGGATGCTCTCAGGCCTCTCAGTTTTGTTGGAAGCCTTTGCCAACATACAAAAAGAGTGTATAGGCTGTGGCTCTATAAAGGCCATCAGCTTTACTTCCTTTCCCTCACTCCAACCAAATAGCAAAACTGTAGCCATATGTCAACAATTTGCAAGGGCTGAATATTCACACTGTGTATTTTCCAGATGCATTGAGTCTTTTTACATCCCAATTGCTATCCATTTCAGTCATCTTATTGCTCATTAAATGATTCAATCAATCACTTAGTCAATAAGCATGCATTAACTGCCTACTGTCTTCCAGGTACTGTGCCAGGTACCAGGGATACAAATATAAAGAATGAAACAATACCTATCCTTAAGGAGATAGCTTTGTAATGGAAGAAGCAACAAACATAAAAATATATAGAATAATGTAATAAATACAAACATTCAAAGAAGATAAACTACAACTAGTTTGAGAGGGAGAGTATTTGTAATTAGGTAGATCTGGAAGGTTTCCTTCAAAGTTGTATTTGGATTGAAATTTGAAGAAAGAGAGGGATTTAAGAGGCAGAAGAGAGAAGAAAAAGTTTTATGTGAGGAAAAGGAGAAAACTAATTTAGTGAAACATAGAGTATGGAAGGAGGGTAATAATGTGCAATGATATTAGAATGATAGGTTTGGGCCTGGTTGTGAAGGAATTTAAAAACTAAACAGAGTAGTTTATAGTCAATCCTGGAGACAAGATGGAACTACCGAAATTAGTTGAGTAGGGGCATTTCCTAGTCAGATCTACTCTTAAAGAAATCATCTGGGCTACAATATGAAGGATTGTTTAGGTTATGGAGAGAGGCAAAGCTGGTGATTGCAGTCATTTAAATGAGAAGTCATTTGGACTGGAACTAAGGGAGTAGTTGTATAAGTAGAAATAACAAGTCAAATACAAGAAATATGAAGGTACAAACATCAAGACTTGACAGGATGGTGAAGTAGGCTGAGGGATTGAAATAACAACAGTTATAAATGTGGGAGTCTGGGGAAATGGTAATAACTTCAAATAGAAATAGGAAAGTTGGGAAGACAAATGGGTTTGAGTGGGAAGATTATGAATTGTTTTGGACATGTTGAATTTGACATAACATCCAGTTTGATATGTTTACTAAGCAATTAGTATGAAACTATGAATATTCGATAAGCTAGGGATAATCTAAGCCAATTCCTACACTATGCTTGTGGAATACTCACTTTTGGATGGTAGGAAGAAGGGGGAGATAGGAAATAATGAAGAAAATAGAGAAGAAACTCTCAGAAAGGCAAAGGGAACATATACATTTGGAAGTCCAAATTCCTCATTTTATAGGTAAGGGAAATGAGGCCTAGAGTTTAAAGAAAGAATGGAACCAGAAGTAGAATTCAAGAATCTTAATTCCTGTTCCTGTGTTAACTCTTATAGCAAATCTGAATATTTATTACCTTAGAATTTGCTTGCATTTGAGACAAATCCCAAAGCCATCTAATCCAATGGATATTCTTGCACCATAGCAAATCCTTGATATTATATATCAGGATCTTGCCTAGTTCTGATCAATCAAGACTTATGGTATTGGACTATCATTGTCACTTTTACGGTTTCCCTCCTCCAAGAGTGTTTTACTGAAAAACTTTAAATTTGACATAATCCATAGAAAGCCCTCTGATTTGTGCATTTGCTTTCCATTGTCTAAGTTTGCATAATGAGAAAAGGGAACCTAGACTTCTCAGATGGACAGCTTCTACAAGAATCCTGTTAGTGAATATCAAAAAACCATAATAAAGTTAGAAAGGGAGTTTCACATGATTACTGCTCAAATTATTTTTCAAGGCTTTTGTCAGTCTCAAGTCAGTGTGGGCTATTAAGTCGCTTCCCATTCCCTCAGTGAATGGAGTTAAGAGAACATTTAAGAGAAAGTTGAGTGAACACCAACATCAGAGAAAATTCTGGGATCATTTCTTATTCTTAAGATGGTCCAGAAAGAGCTGTGACTCCAAGGGGATTAATTTAAGGCTTTCACCTTTACACATTTCCCCTTTGCTATGTTACTATGAATATTCAGGCAACAACACGCAGAGACCTCTATTTTCATTCTCAGGAACTGGCACCGAAGATTTGCTAGGTCTGGCCTTATACAAATTAATTAGCTGTGAAAACTGGGTACTTGTACAGGCACTGAAATGCTTTGTCCCCAAGAGACATCTTAGGATAGTGAACTGAGAGGATGAAAGAAGCTTTAAATGGAGGGGTCAGGTCCTCTTATCAACAAGTGCTCAGAGATAAAACAATTTCAAAACCCTCTTAGAGAAGAAAAATTCCCACCTTCTTAATATAAACATGAGGCCCTCTAGAATTCTCTGTTAGCTTCTAGAAGGACCCTGCTAATGAGAGAATCACCAGAGTTCCATAATAAAGATGGAGAGGGAATACACAAATTACATAGTGCTATTGTTGAGGACATCAAGGCTGTCTAGTGGGTACAACACCCAGCCTGGAGTCAGCAAGATTTGAATTCAAATGCAGCCTCAGATGTTTACTAGTTGTGTAGTGACTGGGAAAATTACATAATCCTTATTTGTCTCACTTCCTCATCTATAAAATGGGTACATATTAAAGATGAATATAGAAAACCAATAAAGTATCTGTGTCAAGAAAACCTCATGGACAAAGTCCATGGAGTCACAAAGCATAGGACAGTACTGGATGACTGAACAACAACAGAGAGTCCACAAACTAGATAGAACTAGGCAAAACTGAATGATCCAACTCTATCATTTTAAAAATGAGGAAACTGAGATCTTGAGAAGTTAATTAACTTGTTTAAGACCATACTGTTAGTAAATTACAGAGCCAGAATTCAAACCCAAGTTTCTTTCCATGATACCAAACTGCCTCTCCTTTCCTCATGTTGGACTACTGAATATTAATTTTTTCATTTCAATCTCAGAAATCAGTAAATGCTACAAAAAAATGCAAACAAGTTTTTGATGAATATGACATGTGAGGGAAAGCTTTTTGAGCAAATGTTTTTTTAAGTGACCAAGGATCAAAGATCCCAGACTAACTATATATATGTAAATAAGTTAATAGCCTAATTAATAATTCAAGTAATAAAATAAACAACCACATCATTCCTCAGTAGTATGCAATTATATGTCCATCATTCCCTATTTTCACTAAGGCTTATTAAAATCATAAAGTTAGTATGAATTGGCACTGTAAACATTCTAATCTCCAATATATGGGTCATCTGATCCCATGTTAAGAACTAGAGTTAGTCTTACCTAAGACTTCTCTCCTCAACTACTGCCCCCCTAAAAATAATATGGCACCCACCCCTTTCCGACCAATGAAATTACAGTACCTATCTCTTTCCCATTCCACAATTAGAAATGCCTTCCTTTTGCTTATATTTTTTTGGTTAGTTAAAATCTAAACACACTTGGGGAAAGGTTCAGATGAGTCTTATAACTTATTTATTTTAGAGTTAATAGTTTATCATACTCTTTTTTGATGACAGATTTTGATGGATGAGGGAACTAAGAAAATTAGGAAAATTCAGATAAATAAAACAAGAAAAAAGTAAGATAAATATAAAATTTAGGGTGGGGTGGGAAGGACAGAATGTAAAAGAATTGTTGGCAAAGAACTGAAAACAAACTTTTCCAGCTTCACAATTTTTCTAAGGCTTGTCCTATTTAAAGCATGCCCTTCTGCATACTTTATGTTACTTGATGGTTTATCTACACAAACAAGTAAAATTAATGTGCCCAAAACAAAATGATTAGATTGAATTGTCCATAGTCTAAAGGTTTTATGGAGCAGAGCATGAAGTCACAGATTAAAGTGTAGGAGAAATTTCAGAGGCCATTTATCCAATACCCTCATATTCTATAAGGCAAATTTGGGTGCCGTAGTTAGAGTATTGGACCAGGAGTCAAGAAGACAAGTTCAGAGTTGACTTCAGACACTTACTAGTTGTGTGACTGTGGGCAGTTCACTTAACTTTTTTCCACCTCAATTACCTCATCTCTAAGATGAGGTATCTTCCAGAGTTGTTCTGAGGATTTTAAAACAAGATAATATTTGTAAAGTGCTTTGTTAACCTTAAAGCACTATGATGAATGGTAACTATTACACTTTATTTTCCAGAGGGGAAAACTGAGGCACAAGGAGATTATGACTTGCCTGAATTCCCATAGAGAGTGGGAAAAGAAAGATTTGAATCCAGGTCTTCTGATTTTAGAGTCAATACTTTTTTCCACTGAATCTGAAGCTTATTGATAATTAATGAAACTGAAATGAGTCAAGAGAGGGTCAGACGCTGATCCCTGGGAGAAAAGTGCTGTTAAAAGCATGAGGTCAGAGCATACATTTCAAACTACAAATGTGGGAAGTTAATTCAACAATTCAGCAAGGATTCATTAACTACCCATTCTGTACATGGTCCCAGGCATATGAGGACAAAGCAAACACCATTCCCTGTCCTCCTCAAGACACCTATGTTTCACTGGCAAAGTTGTACAAAGTCAACTTTGTCTCGTCCATTGTCATCGAAGCTCAGTGTCATGACAAAAGTCAAGACAAGTGGTACAGTCAAGATCCAATGCAATGGAGGACCATGGTGTCTTCCATGTCTGACCAAGCTCTAAACACTTTATAATACTTGCTTCAGCCACTTTCATGGCCATTGAAAAACTGTTCTCATTCACCCATTCTATCAGATAAAGTCTTCACGTGTTTGGAGTAGACACTCCCAAGTCATGGGTTCGAGGCCTATTGCTTATCCTCAAATTGGTTTAATCCATCTACCTTGCATACATGGTGGGGCCACAGTATGTGTTACACTTTCTTGGAGCCACAGGTTAGAATTGAGTGCCAGGTAGACATTATAGGTGGATGAGCAACTCTGAAAAAGACTCAGCAAGCCCTCACATCGGAGGTACTAGTCCTTCCTGAACACACCACAAACCTCAAATTAATCATTAGGGAAAACAGAAAAGGCTTCCCATAAAACCTTTATTAAGAGCTTACTTTTTTCTAGGAAATTTGCTAGAGGTTGGGAATAATAATGATAATGATAATGGCTAACCTTTTTTTAAAAGAACATTAAGATTTTCAATGCACTCTACAAATAATTATCTTGTTTTATCCTCAAAACAACCTTGGGAGGAAGGTGTGATCATTATTCTCATTTTAGAGATGAGAAAACAGAGGCAGACAGAAGTTAAATGACTTGTCCAGAGTCATATAACTAGTAAGTATCTGAGGCAAATATGAACTCAGTTCCTCCTGATTCCAGGTACTTGTATACATGTTAGTCAAAGAAGAGGAAGGACAAAACTCTATGAGAAGTCTGAAGAAGGGGGAGATCACTTACATCCAAGGGAAGGGGCAAGGAAAAGAAAGGTTTTGTAAAAGAGGTAATCTCTTTTCCAAGGGAAGGGAGGGATTGTAATAGATGGGAAGAGACGTCAAATCTGCAGATGAGGGAGAAAATGAGAAGAGGATGGAGAAGAATCTATTTTCTTTGGTTAGGAGAGTAAAAGGTGAGATGCTTAGGCAGCTAAAAGACACCAGAGCCTTCTTCCTCAGCAAACAGACAA